>NW_027468576.1:12313282-12335782 GCF_046254945.1 Alosa pseudoharengus | reverse complement strand
AATATGTCAATATGATTTGAAATAGGCTGACCATGTTGCTGTATGCAGTTGTCATTGGGCATGCATTGTGATCTAGCGTGTGTGTGTGTGGGTGAGTGTGATAATTTAATAGCAGGAGCAAACAGAATATTTATTTTCATAGAAAAGAAATTGCTATGTGGATTGTGGATAGACTGTTGTATGTGTATGTAGTGCGTATGATTCAACATTACATTGTACAATTCTATCAGTACAATCAAGAATACAATTCCTCTCAGAGCAGCAGTGCTGCAAATACATTAAAACTAGATGAAACACCAGACACCACTGCTGAGCCTTCTGGAAGTGTTGTGGGCCTAATTTAGTGAATCAGAGATGAAGGAAGGTGCCTGCTTGTGATAACCCCAGTCAAATGCTCACCAAAGCTGCTCTGTTGGTGATGCAGTTTTTTTGTGCATAAAGGTTGCTTTGTTGGTGATTTTATTTTTGTTGCTTTCGATCTTTTGTTGAGCATTCAGGCTACTGGCAGTTACGGATCCTGGCTAACACATGCAGTGTGTTTGTGACAGCTTCCAAACAACTGTGCATTGTAGTGTCCTGCATCATGTTGTGTAATGTTAAACAAGCTTGGTTGTTGATTGGTCCCTGTGCGAAATCCCCCACCTATAGCACAAGGGATTTAACACCTCTCCTGTGTGTATATGAAATTCAAAAAGGAATTTGGGTAAGGAATTTGGGAATTCAGTCAATTGTGTTTAAAAAAAAACATAAAAAGATATGGAAAATAGTAGGAAAATATAGCTGTAAGTGGCGATGATAGGCCCTCATCCGTGATGTTTTTTGTGATGTCCAGAGAATTTGAAGCATTTTATGTTTCTCGCTTGTTCTCGCTTCGCTCGTTCTGATTGACACTGGCACTGCCTGGACACTAGTGCAGATCTTGCAAGGCTGGTTTTCCACTAGAAGATGGTAGGCAGAGCAGGGAAAGCCATTCTCACCACAACAGGTCATTTAATCATCACGTGTATTTCTAAAGTGTTTTATCTGAAAAAGTTGAAAATGTTGCATAGGAAAATGGAGGTAAATCAATGTAATTCAGGGAAGACCTTAGAGCTCTCACTGAAAGGTAGCTTCAACCAAATTAGTGGTGCAGAGCACTTTTGTGCTAGATGGGGTTTCCAGTTAAGTGATATATAACCTGCATTTTGAGTGGCATATAGCTCTGACCTACTAGTGGACGAGGGAGTAACTGGATTGCATTCCTGCAGAGAGGCAGCAATGGATTGATATCATATATTCTCCTAGATACACCGAGATAGTTAGTTGGCCTGAAGAGCTTTCATAGAGCAATGGATGGACTCAGCATCTGCATTAGATTAGATTAGACATACTTTATTCGTCCAAGAAGGAAAATATCCACAAAAAATAAAAAATATAAAAATAAATATCCACAAAATCTAATTCAAAATATTCCTTTCATTTGGGAATGAGTTTACACAAGATGGCTGTTTGCATTGAGAACATACTACGCATGTACTATTTACTTAATGAAAAAGCTTCGAGCCAATTATGACTCATATTCATATCTGTGAAAGGTTAGGATATTGGAAAGCTTTTTTGTTTTGAACACTTAGGCAATATTGCAGATATGCTGAAAGGGCACGTCGGATATTCAGAATGGAGTAGAGTGCCTCCTTTTCAACAAGCATCTTCTTATCTGGTTTGAATGTTGTCTCTTACCTGCATCTGTTCAAGTTATTTTTTTAAGTAAATGTCTGCCCCCTCTTGGCTTTGCAATGCAGTCAAAGACTGTTATGAAGTTGGAGGATGAGTTGGAGGAAGAGAGTTAAATCGCCGTCTCTCAAGTCGGTTTCCAGTGGTGTTTTACAAGAACGTCCTTTTGTGTAAGTGTACACACAGTATTTTTGTGCTTTTCTTACCCCTGCACCCATGTCTGTGTCCTTCAGCTGTTTGAATGTAATGATTTAGTGCACCAACCAATGAAGTGGCCTAAGGGTGCACATCCGCACACCTCCCAAGTTGACTCAGAGTCCGGTGAGCACGGAGGAGCTGATGAGCACAGGCTGCTTTAGG
This sequence comes from Alosa pseudoharengus, assembly GCF_046254945.1. Taxonomy (NCBI): domain Eukaryota; kingdom Metazoa; phylum Chordata; class Actinopteri; order Clupeiformes; family Clupeidae; genus Alosa; species Alosa pseudoharengus. Next base: position 12,333,709 of record NW_027468576.1, on the reverse strand, counting down.
TGTCCTTGAGAGTGGCCCCCTTGCAGAAAACGAGCCAGAATATAAAAGAGAAATATCAAGAAATGTAGAATTGAGAGCATTCTATTCTTTGTCTGGTCTTTATTTGTTGATCTGGTCTGTTGTTTTTTTCTGTTCTGTTTTTTTTATTGCTCTGTATTTTGTTTGTTTGTTTACAGAGTTGGCATGACTATATATATATACTTACGCTGTTGAAGGAGGCATATCAGGTTTCTTGAGATACCTACATCATGACAATCAATGTGAATAAACAACACTGTTGTCAGCCAAAGGGGGGGTTTATCAGTCTGTATCTACTGAGAGATTGCCATCACCGAGCCTGTACTGCAGCATGTCATAATGTGCACCTGGCTCGCGTATCTGACAATGATTTCATGCCCTGACAAACTCCTCATTCTAATTAGACTGAGAATAGAAGCGCTGTAATTAATGGTTGTATTTTGTCAGATTCCTTTGATCTGAATGCTGCTGTCTTTTTGCACATTTCATGAGACACAACTGTTAATCTCCCTCTCTCTGTCATGCCCTCTTTATTACAGCAGAATAGTTAACAGTTAACATATACTAAAATAATACATTCTTATGTGATATTATGTGTCACTATGTTCATTGAGTATTATAGGCTCAAAGGGCCCTATGTTTTTATCTAAAATGTGTGATTTGAGGTACATGTGCATTTTAGGGTGTCTCCAAGTCCACTTTTACTAGTTTAATGATGAAGCATTAAATCTCCCATATGGTCATCTTATCAGGATAACAAGCAAAAGGTCAATGTTGTGGCCTCACCCAGTACCAGAGAGCAATGTGAGGTGTTGTAGAGTATTTGTGATGGTTGTGTAGCAACGGGTTTGCGGGTGTTCCTGGTGGTGGGTTTAGGAATAGCAGACTGGAGTTTTGGTACCAGCGTGCTTTACCGTGACCTTAACCACCACTGGCACGGGGGAGAGATAAACATAATCACCATATAGAACATCCAAAGGTTGTCAGACCTGTTTGCATTAGAAGCCTAATTCTGTGCCTGTGCTGTAACACAAATTGCCTCTTGAGGAGTTTTCTAAGTCTAAGTCATTTACATTTAGAGTGTGGGATTTACTTTGAAACAGTATATATAGCTAGAATTTGAGATACTGGTTGTTCAGAACCACACCGCTGAATCGGAAGTGTGTTTCATGCAGAAGAAATCTGCTCACATGCCTGACAATCTATCACTATCATAACAGTATAATAAGATAATAATAAGAAAGAAAAAAGCAACACTCACCCCAATAATATTCGAATGAGAGCATAAATCCTAAGGACATTCAAGGGACTTGTTGCTTGGTTCTTGAACTAACGGTGAAATACTAAAGCTTTTACTTTAGACCAGATTGTCTTGGTCAGCAGCATAATCATTTTCAGTAGTGTCGAAACAGCAATGTACGATATACCTGACCACACCTCATGTTTTCACCAACACACTCATGGGTGCACAAGGTGATTTTGGAACACCCATGGGTGCACAAGGTGATTTTGGAACAGACTGTGATTTTGGAACACCCATGGGTGGACAAGGTGATTTTGAAACACTTGTTAAGTGAACTTGGCTCTCTCTCTCGCCAGTCAGCAGCGTCAGCCACGGCCACTCCAGTCCCGCTCTGCTTCGCTGGAGTTCTAAACACCTGTGATCTATGAACTAATCAGCCGCAGGCTTTATAAGGACTCTGTCTTCCCTGCCAGCGTGAGGTAATGGTTTGTCTGAACATACCAAGCCTTGTCCTGGAGATCTAATTACACTACTTCGTCTAATGATGCTCGACCTTGGTCCTCACCCTGACTTTGATTCTTGGATTCGTGACTTGGAGTTGTTTACCTGTAGCTGTGTTGCCACGTCTGACTTGGATAGCTTGATTAGCCGTCTGATTCTGTGAAGTAAAATGTCTCTTTTTTTATTGACAATCCGCATCTGAGCCTGACTTTCATTCATCATAGATTTGCTATGTACACTCTTAAAACGAATGTGTTGAAAACAACACAACTTGTGTTGTTTTTAACACATCTCTATGTCCAGATAGGGAGAACACAGTTTGTGACATTTCCAACATGTTGGTTTTAAGAGTGTATACAACAGGGGCACTGGACTGGAAAAGGACAAACTAGCAAAAGAAACATTGTGTTCCGCTGCCTGGTGCCGTGATGTGCCGAGCATAAGATAGGGCCCAAAATGTTATCATTATACCATTTTGTAAGTCACTTTGGATAAAAGCATCTGCTAAATGACTAAACCCTAACCTTTAACCTGAGCATCAAAATGAATTTTGTCCCTCGAAAGATTCAAAGGGGAAGGCTGCATACTGAGCAAATACAAAGCAGTCCCAGGCTGTTTGGTTGCAGCTCTCTACAATTTGTCTGAATAACTGTCTTCTGAAAATGTTTCCACAATGGTTTTTTTTTCCTTGAAATATTCTGTCTTGCTGTCCCAAATGTCCTTTTTATTTCAGAGAGAAATGAAAATTCCCCAGAACTACAAAGCCAGTCTCTAAATTAATCTGAGTGTGTGTGTGTGTGTGTGTGTGTGTGTGTGTGTGCACGCGCGTATGCATGTGAGGCATGTGTGTGCACACACATGCATACTTGTCTGTGTGTGTGTGTGTGTATGTGTATGTGTGCGCATGCGCGTGTGTCTGTGTGTGTGTGGGTCTGTGTGAGAGAATGAGAGAGAGAAGCCTGAGGAAACAATTAGAGGAGCAGCCGGCGCAAGTTAAACAGACAGCGATCACATTAACCCAGGGACCCTTTCTCTCATTTTTTTTCTTATGATCTCACACTCACACTCTCACCCTCATTCCACCCCCACCTCCCCCCCCCCCCACACACATATTTAGGTCATGAAATCCGCCTGCACTTAGTGGTTCTGAATGGTTACTTAGTGCTTAAGGGAGAGTATAAAGGCCATTACTGGAAATAAATTATTCTTTCACGTGCACACACACACACACTCATACATACACACACACACTCATTCATTCACACACAAACTCACACATGTGCACAACCACGCACAGGCACCCACACAAACAAACACACACACACACACACAATATTGGGAGAAAAAGAGAGAAGCAGGGAATGAAGAGAGGAGATGAGACAAGCTCATTTAGGTCATTTAGCTGGGCTATATTTTTTCTAATCTATTATGCGCGTGTGCGTACACACACACACACACACACACATACAATCATATGCACCCATATGTATTGATTTTGGTGTTTCATCACCCAGATACAGATATGCACAGAGTGCTACAGACAAGTTTATTGAACTGAGGAAGGGTAGGGAGAGTTTCTCTCTCTCTCTCTCTCTCTCTCTCTCTCTCTCTCTCTCTCTCTCTCTCTCTCTTTATCTTTTTCTCTCTCTCTCTCTTCCTTGTTCCATCTGTCTCTTACTCTCAATTGGTTGTCACATGTCAGCAGTGTGATGTGCTTTTGATTAGGGATTTCTTCACACACACACACACACACACACACACACACATACAGTACCCTCCAGAATTATTGGCACCTTTGGTAAAGTTGACTGAAAACAGGTGTAAAAAATAATCTTTTGGTGATTTATCGTAATCTCAATGAAAACAATGAGGAAAAATCCAACCTTGAAGGGAAGCAAATTTATTCTGAGAAAAAGGAAAATCTCATAAAGAAATATATATTTTTAACAACAACACGTCACCCACAATTATTGGCACTTCTATGTATGCCAAACCCACCTAAAGTGGGTTTGGCACTGTACCATTCAGTAACTCCTTCCATTTACATTTGTAATTAAATGATTGAAAGGCTTTTATTTGGCATGCCCTCTAAATAATCTATTAACAGTGAGGTCTTGAAGATTTTTTGGGGGTCTTGGTGACCCCAAGATGATACTTTTTTCTGTAACTCTTCAACATCTTATTTTTTTGCCTCTCTTACCATCATCCATAATGTGTGTAGGGACAAACCATAACCATGGGTCTTTGTCCAAGTATTTCTTAGAACCAGTTGATTTTATACCTTTTTTTTAGTCAACTTTACCAAAGATGCCAATAATTCTGGAGGGTACTGTACACACACACACACACACACACACACACACACACACACAGTTCATATAGCATACTCTGCTTGAGAGACCCTTGAGAGGCAGATGTGGGAGGATTCTGAAGATGAGCAGCATGATTCTTAAGCCTCCTCTGCACCCGTCATTAGGCATCCTTTACTCATGCAGACGCACAGAGAGAGAGAGAGAGAGAGAGAGAGAGAGAGAGAGAGAGAGAGAGAGAGAGAGAGAGAGAGAGAGAGAGAGAGAGAGAGATGCACACACACACACTCTGGGACAGACATCTCACTCCCCCGAGAAATTGTTCATGTGTAAAGCTGTACATGTGTGTACATGTATGTGTGCATGTGTTGATGTGAATATGTGTCCTTCCTGTTTTTAGAAAAAGAGAGCATGAAAGAAAGAGAGAGAGAGAGAGAGAGAAAGAGAGAGAGCATAGACACATTTCTTGGAGCAAATTACAATCTGGTGGAAAGACAGTGACATGAAAATGAGCAAAAAAGCTATAGATTTATTCGCCTCTTCGAAGTGTCTGTGGCTGACATCAGGAGCAGTCTGCAGGCAGCCCAACGATGCCTACTGGGGCTCTTAAAGAATAGAACGCTCCCAGTAATCCAAATCTCTGATGTCCAGTGCAACCAAATGGGCTAAGAATATCTACCTGTGCATTGAGTAGAAACCACCATGACCGTTAAAGTTTTAGTTCTAGCATAGGCTTTGTTGAAGTGTTTGAGGATTAAGCTGGTACAAGGTACGCATCAATATTATCACCAGTCAGCTATATTCAGCTATATTCATAAAATAAGGCTCCTATACTGTACATGACCGCAATAGATGTATAATAAATATATCGTAGGCCATAACTGTGTGAATGGTATTTTGTGCCTCGTGGAAGCCAGAAGTGTATTTCTTGCTGTGACTATCATTGCCTGAGAATCATTAAAATGACATTAACATGGCCCAACAGACATCATGGAGAGCGATGCACAGAGTGACTGATCTGAACTGAAGAGCAGCAGTGATGCTCAGCTGAGCCCAGCCATGATGGCAGCGAGAAGACATAGTGGCATGCAGAGAGACCACACTGGGCTCCACATTGCACTTACTGGAGCAGGGAGCACTGGGAGAGAGGAGAGGAGAGGAGGGGAGGGGAGAGGAGGGGAGGGGAGGGGAGAGGAGGGATAAGGAGAGGAGAAGAGGGGAGGGGAGAGGAGAGGAGAGGAGAGGAGGGGAGGGGAGAGGAGGGATGAGGAGAGGAGGGGAGAGGAGGGATGAGGAGAGAAGGGGAGAGGAGAAGAGAGGAGGGATGAGGAGAGAGGAGAGGAGAGGAGGGATGAGGAGAGGAGAGGAGGGATGAGGAGAGGTAAGGAGGGGAGAGGAGAGGAGAGGAGAGGAGAAGAGAGGAGGGGAGAGGAGAGGAAGAGAGGAGAGGCGTCTTCTTATACAGAGAATGGAATGCAAATGTTTGAGATACATTTGATGCAAATAGTCATGCATGCATTTCACACACACACACACACATTGGCTAGCAGCCAATACACAACTTATTGACAGAGCCAGAGGAACAACATGTGACACTGCAGTGACCCTAGTGATTTGATTTGGGCGTTTATTGCTGTTCCATTATCATCTCATTGCATTGTATCTGCTGGATGTGTGTGTGTGTGTATGTGTGTTTGTGTGTGTGTGTTGTATGTATGTGTGTGTGTGTGTCTTTTTACCATTTATTAATACATTGTTATGGCAATATTGTAGTCCTATTAGCAATCATCCTGAGAGAGATTGAGAGAGAGAGAGAGAAAGATGGAGGTATGGAGAGAGAGAGAGTGGCAAAGCGAGCGATGGCGTGTAAAACCTGTAGACTCAGCCTGCTCTGTCAGATCCATCAGAGGGGTAATCATATAGCAGCAAACAGTACCATCTAAGAGACAGCGGCACAGTGCAGCACCACAAAGTGGGAATGTCACCGCTTCACCACTCTCCCTCCTCTCTCTCTCCTTCCCCTCTCTCTCTCCCCCACCTCTCTCTCTCCCTTCTCTCTCTCTCCCTCACTCCTCTCTCTCTCTTCCTCCATCTCTCTGTCTTCATCCTCCTCTCTGCCCATTCTCTGCCTCCCTTTTAGTATTAATTCATCTTCCTGTCCCTATTTTCTCCTCCTCTTTGTCATCTTCTTCTTCCTCTCTCTTTCTCTCTCTCCCTCTCTCTCTCTCCATCTCTCAAACTTACTCTCTCTCTGTTTCTGCCCATTATAGGCCACACCATGCAGTAATTCCATCTATATATGAGTCACGTGGGATGGAGAGAACAACATAGAGACAAAAGAGGATAAGAGGAGAGAGAAAAGAAGAACTCTATAAAAATAGCATTTGGTAAATATTTTTCAAACCTTTCTCATGGTTTGTCCTTTTGTTATTGTTTTTTCTTCAGAGTTGACCAGAGGGTCAAAGGAGTATGGGTCAGACTGGGTTGCTTGCTTGAGATGACAAGTGGCCTTCTGGAGATCCCACACAATACACACACCACAACACACAACACACACCACACAAACATCTTCACCCACAAAACACACCACACAACACAAACCACACAACACACACCACACACCCTTGCACTCTACCCTTGCATTGTATAATTTGGGGCTTATGTTGTGTGTTTGTCCAGTGTGATATGAGAGATGATAGGTCAAAAGCATCGGACCAGGATGCAAAACCTACCAGGCCGCTTTTTTGTCCCCCAGAATTTCAGTGCCACTTAAGGTCACACACACACACACACACACACACACACACACACACACACACACACACACACACACACACACACACACACACACACACACATTGACCTTTTTGAACAGTTTTATATTAAACTATTAAAATGGTCCTTTTCACCCCATTCCCCAGCACCGTCTTAACCCTTCTTAATCGTAACCCTCTAAATCCTGCACTTCATACATCCCTCCTGGATCTGTCCTGGCTTAACTCCTCTCTCTCTCTCTCTGTCTCTCACACACACACACACACACACACATACACACATACACACTCACTCACTGACTTATTCACTCTTTCTCTCTCTCTTTCTTTGTCTCGCTCTCTCTCTCTCACACACACACACAGACACATGGTCACACATACATACTCACACACGTTCACACACACACACACACACAGACACACACACACTCTCTATCTCTCTCTCTCTCTCTTTCTATCTCTCTCACACACACACATACTCACACTCACACAGACACACACACACACACACACACACTAGCTTACAGTAAACATACACACACTCGTTTCCACCCACACACGTATGCCAACACAGAGAACTGGCAAACACCTCACAAACAATATATTGGAAGGGTTGAGCAAGACAAGTTCAAATGAAGTCTTGTGAGTTTAGTTTTTTTACTAAATCAGCAAATGTAAGTCTGTGTATGTGTATGTGTGTGTGTGTGTGTGTGTGTGTGTGTGTGTGTGTGTGTGTGTACCCTGAGGGACACTATGGAAGCATATGTGTATCTTAATTCAAATGAGAATGCAATCTGCAATATGCAATTCAAAAAGACATTACATTATGCAATTGCCAATTCATTATGTAATTTAATATTGCAATTTGCAATAATTTCCAACAAATTGTATTTTAATCTGCAAAGTGACAATGCAATCCTAAAATCAATTTGCATAATTCTTTTAAAAAAATAGATTAAACATGGATTGAATTGCATTCCATTTTGCCATGGTACTTCAGTCTCAAAATTCAAATAGCAATTAATTTTGCATTTCAATTTTCAATATTCAGTTTCATCATTTAACTGTCAATTCGTTTTGCAATTTAATATTCAAAGTGCAATGTAGGATTACATTTTGAAAACATATTTGGCAAAACTGACAATGCCAGCCTGAAAACAATTTGGATTATTTTGGGCAAAACGTTTTGCCATCGTTTTGAGGCATTTTATTCAAATGGAAAAGAAATAGCGCCCCCCGTGATTGCATTGCATTTTGCCACGCTCTTTGTGTTGCAAAATTCAAATGGCAATTCGATCTGTAATCTGTTAAGTCACTCGTCAAGGCGGGAACTAGGCTACGTCACTTCCGTGTTTAGGTCTAACCCAGTTAGCGTTTGCAATGGAGGAGTTTGCAGCTGCAGGTCTCTGGCCGATAATGTAGAACACCACCATGTCAACGAGTCTGACTCAATGGACAGATTACTGAAAATGGACGACAGAGTGGGCTATCTAGCCCTACTTGTCCGATTTGATGTCAACCTGGTCCGTTCAAAGACTTTTTGAGGCCTTACAGCTAATGGGCGCTAGCCGGTGGGGAGACCTTCTGTGGATATACCACTGGAGGGAATAGAGGGTTACCTCTCCTATGAGGGAGATCGCGGAGCTCTTTGGAGTTCACAGGACAAGTAGGGCTAGATCGCCCACTCTGTCGTCCATTGTCGTTAGTTAGGCTAAAACTCACACAGCCTCTCCTTGCCCTGCTCACACACACACACAACGGAGACTCCCCTCCGTGGTCTGGCTAGCCTCATAAGGCGCTCCGGGCCCACGGCTGCCACAACCGCAAAGGGGGCCCACGTTTGGCCAAATCTATCTCGCTGAATTGTTGTATACGATGCTTATTTGTAGGCTACTGATTGCTGGGGGTGATTGCTGGGGGAAGGGGGGTGCTACTAAAGATGCCGCTGGTTAGACAGGCAAAGTTATCAGCAGCAACATAAGAGCCGTAGACGTGATGTAGCCTAGTTCCCACCTTGACGAGTGACTTGACAGTTTACAGATCGAATTGCCATTTGAATTTTGCAACACAAAGAGCGTGGCAAAATGCAATGCAATCACGGGGGGCGCTATTTCTTTTCCGTTTGAATAAAATGCCTCAAAACGAAGGCAAAAGCGTTTTTCCCAAAATAATCCAAATTGTTTTCAGGCTGGCATTGTCAGTTTTGCCAAATATGTTTTCAAAATGCAATCCTACATTGCACTTTGAATATTAAATTGCAAAACGAATTGACAGTTAAATGATGAAACTGAATATTGAAAATTGAAATGCAAAATGAATTGCATTTGAATTTTGAGACTGAAGTACCATGGCAAAATGGAATGCAATTCCAATCCATGTTTATTATATTTTTTAACCAAAATTATTCAAATTGATTTTAGGATTGCATTGTCACTTTGCAGATTAAAATACAATTTGTTGGAAATTATTGCAAATTGCAATATTAAATTACATAATGAATTGGCAATTGCATAATGCAACGTCTTTTTGAATTGCAGATTGCATTTTCATTTGAATTAAGCTACACATATGCCTCCATAGGACACAATAATTTCTCTGGAAATGAAAAAAGGAAGGAAATAAATAAATAAATAAAAGTCTGAGTGTGTTTTATTGCCCCCGCCCCCATCGCCTCCAGTAGCACTTGAAGCTCTAATGCATTTCCATCAGCACAGACTCATTTACCTCACACACACATACACACACACACACACACACACACACACACACACATGCACACACACACAGACACACACACACATGCACACACACACACACTCACACACACACACACACCCATGTACGCACGCGCAAATGCACACACACACATACACACGTACGCACGCACACACACACACACATATGCTCGTGCATTGGTAGACGGTGGCTCATATAGACATATTTATGCATAAGCGCACCCATACAGTAAGTGGGCATTAACACACACACACACACACACAGAAAAAGAGAGAGAAAGACAGAGAGAGAAACCGTGTACACTCTTTCTCAGTTGCTCTTCCCTTTTGTATGCATTGGCTTATGCATCCTTTATATCCTTTGTCTCCTTTTATTATTTTTGCTATATGAACAATTTGCTATTGTTCCTCTGTATACTGCTGTGTGTATGTGTGTGTGTGTGTGTTACTGAGTCATGTTTTTATCTATTAGATCAGAGACATTATATAAGAGAGTACCAGCAGAGGGAGGAGCACTTTCATGTTACAGTTTTTTGTTCAATTGCTAAAACACAATTTTGCAAACTATTGTGGTTTTATCACAAAACCACACACCCAAACGGCAAAATACCTCATATAGCCTACAAACTGAAGCACTGCAATCAAAACTACATATAACATTAAACTTTTGCACCAAATGGCACACACAGATTTTTGTCTAACCAACTGTTGGACATAATGAAAAGCACTCTCATCTTTAGTATGCTTTGCCATAATACTAAAACAAATTGTAGAATATTCTTCAGATTGTTCACACTTGCATATACATATTGTAAAAAAAGTTGCTCACCTGTGGTCTTTTCATAGTACTTATGCTGCTTTCGAGATGTCTCGTAAATGTCTCGTAAATCCGCCGCCCGAGTTGGAAAGTGTAAATTACCCAACTTTCTTGCGGCATTTTGGGCAGGCACACCCACTTTACCTCGGAGTACTTGAGGGTACCCCGAGGTGGACGTACGACCTTACAACAAACATGGCTGCGCCCATAGTTGAGATGAGATGGCATGTATTTTTTTTGCATATGTACTGTGTTGGTCATGTTAAAGTTGATGTAATGCTCTTACACACTAGATTACATTGCTGCTTCAATCCAGTCACCAATTCATGCATTGCACGGTCTTGCTGTGCCTGCAATACAATGTAACAATTTGTTTTCCAGCCGTTTAGCTAGAGGCTACATGTAGCACAAAACAATAACAATGACTAGCCTCCTGCTAATGCCCCTCGTGGCTCGAGAGAAAGGTGTTCCTAAAGCCAGTCATTGGTACATGTTGTACGGGTGAGTGTACGATGATTTACGAGACATCTCGAAAGCAGCATTACTTCCTGATTGAAGTGGTAACAATTAACCATTGAGGTGTGGCCAGGTGGCACATATGTTGGCCAATTAGCTCATGTAGTGTCATTTTGAATGGCAGTGTTTTGAAATGGCATGTGACTGTCAGATTGTTGTGTGTTTTGCAGAGATCTGTGTTCACTGCATTTGAAAAGTGCCATTTTGAATTGCAAAATGTGTGTAAAGCAGAACATGTGTTTAGAGCTTTGGAGACTTGAGAAAAGATTTTGCTCTCTGTGTGTTAGTTTAAATAATTGTGCTTTGCATGTCATTTTTAGTGTGTTAGCAATTGGAAAAAACTGTAATATGTGTCTGTGCATGCATATGTGTGTATGTGTGTGTTTGTATGTCTGTGCATGTGTGTGTTTGTGTGTGTGTCTTTGTGTGCGTGTGTGTGTGTGTATGTGTGCATGCCTGTGTGTCTGTAGGTCTGTGTGTGTGTGTGTTTTGAGTGCACACTTGCGTGTGTGAAGGCTTCCTGGGTGCCCTCATACATATGCATCTGAGCTCATTAGTTAGCAGAGGCCTGTGAGGTCTATATCAGCATCTGCTCTCCTGAATGCTAACAGCTCCTTAACCCGACGACTGCTGTGGGCCAGGCTTAGCACACTGCTCAGGGGGTCACCATTTAGCCCCCACCATTAGCCGCTAAGCTTTATGGCTACAAGTTGTCATTTACTCTCAGGGCTTAGCTTTTCACTATGGGGAGGATTAGCTTTTTGATGTGAAGGGTTACTGCCTTACATCTGTGGACAAAAAGGGGGCTATCGACTCCAGTGCTGCCTATATCAGGTAGTATGCAAACCCAGTGCAGTTATGCTGCATTCCAGTGCCCATCTAAAGCAATGGGACGTGGGACTTATCCTACCTGAAGTGTACTAGCTCCTACCTCAAAGCGTTCCAGGCAATTGAAGTGGAATGTAAACAGAAAACATGGACGACCGCCGCGCTAGGCTGATACTCGCTTTGTTTTTGTCTGTTCTGGAGCCGTATATGTAAAAGCGCTGCATTTCGCTATGTAAGATAACTGGGTATACTTTGACCGTAGGCTATACCTTCAAACAGATAATAACAGATAATAACAACATAATTTCGCGTCATAATATGGAAAATAAGTTGTGTTAAAATTGCAGTGTCTAAAACAACCCTATACATGCAGAGAAGTAATTCCTATTCCTTGAAGTTTTACTTCTCACAAAGTGTGACTCCACGGGCGCCGCCATTATCCTCCGACTTATTTTGGTGAGGTCGGGGTAGGTCGAGCTCCCCCGAGTTTGGCAGGCAGGCATTCCAGTGCAGTTTTCTTAGTTGGAGGCAGGATAGGTCCCACATCCCACTGGTTTGGATGGGCACTGGAACGCGCCATTAGCATTTACTGTAACTGAGATAAATTGGAAGCTTTCAGGCAGTATCATGTCTTATGTACAGTAGCAGATTGGGATGTTGATTGTCTGCATGGCTAGCAAAGTCAAAGGGAGATACTTCTTCTTCTTCTTCTTTTTTCTTTCCCTTTCTTTTGAGTGAGTGTAGCCATATATTGTAAGGTTTTGCATTAGGGGGTTGAGGGTATTAGATTGTAGCTTCTGTGTCAATGTGTCATGACTGTGTATAGGACATGTGTTCCTGTGCTAGGCTTAGTTAAGCTGCTCTGATATCTGAATGAGTGGTGACTGACAGAGATGACCAGCCTGCCTGTCAAAGCCATGCTGTCACACAAGGCAACAGAGCAATGGTTTAGAAAAGAGTATTCTCACACAGCACAGACAGCTACTATGTGTGTGTATGTGTGTACAATACCTATTTCCCTGGATTACCTGTCAGAATGGACGAGGTGTTTGTGTGTGTGTGTGTGTGTGTGTGTGTGTGTGTGTGTGTGTGTGGCACTGTACTGCACTCACACTTGCCTGACACTTCAATCTGAAGTGAAAAAAACCCAATAAAATAGATGAAAAACAGTTTAGTCTCTTTCAATGAAGCACTGTGCTAGCCTAGCTTACATCTCTCTCTCTCCCTCTCTCTCCCTGCATGCCCACCTCTTTCTCTCTCTCTGTCTTTCACACACACACACACACACACACACACACACACACACACACACACACACACACACACACACACACACACACACACACACACACACACGTTGCACAAATTCATTCTCCTCTTGTCATTTTCTCTCACACACATTCATTCTCTCTCTCATACACATATAATTCACCCATCATCTCACATATACAGGCACAAGCACAAGAAATTCTGCTGAATTCTACAATTTCTCTGAACACTATTTACCAAAGTAGATAGTATTCTTACAAAACATCAATCATTTAGTGGGTGTTCATAAATTTAGCAACACATATCTTTGAAGTACAACAAAGTGTTGCAGATTTCTCACTTTCAGGAGTTCTATCTCAGTCCAGTATCTAGTTGCATTTCTAGTTTTTGTTTGTTGTGTTTAAAGCTATTTTTATTGTCTATGTTTTTGCAGTTCTGTGCAGATTGGATAGATAGATATTGGTAGTGGGAGGAGGAAAGGAAGACGAGAGAAACACTTTAGTGGGTCAGGTGGTCTGCACAGAGCTGCAGCTTACACAAGATCAAAAATCAGTGGCTGAACTGTTGTCTGCACCATTTGAGATCAACTTCATATCCCGCTCTTCTCAACCCGGCTCGCTGAGAATAAAATAACATGGAAGGCATTCATTTGTTTCCGCAGTGCGTAATGCGTATGGCTATCGTGCTGTGGAAATCCTGCTGTGAAAACAGGCTAATTTATTGACACCTTGCATGGAACAATGAAGCAGAAATCAGAGGCGCAATTTTTTGTATTTTATTTCACATTCATAGAAACATGACGGAGGTTGACTTTAACCCTTTGAGACCCAGTCTATTTTCAGTGTAATTTTACTACCTTTACTTTAAAACTCTTATCCTGGTCATTGTAAGGGCCATCTATATCATGTTTTTTTCCAGGACAGTCTAGGCTACCCATATCTTGTCTAGGCTACCCATATCTTGGAAAGTATGATACTTGCACATTTCTTATGTCAGCCTTTTTTTTATCAAAGACAAATAATTCACGTGTCACGTGTCTTGTCACTGATCCATTGGATGAAGAATGTGCCTTATACTCCTGCATTTGTGACATGAAGAAACATGTGCTTGCATGTCATGTAGCCCAAGGCACCGTTGATCTGTGCTTGCTATTTGATTTGCTATTTTGACTTTTGATTCTTTAATATAGAAATTGTTACAATTTCAAAACCGATATACTCTGAAACAGCTAATTGAACAATTTGTGTCCGCTAAGGTCTGCCCTTTATTTTGATATATGATTGAGTGAAGAGTTTGTGAGATATTCCACTAAGAGGAATGGGTGTGGAGATGGATGCAGCTGTACAGTATGCAGAATGTGGACACTTTGCGGATTGAATGACAGTTTCTCATTTATGATTTAGTCTCATGGAAAGGTAGCCTAGAAATCTAGACCCACCCTAGCGGCAGCAAATTACATTTGCTTTCAGGGCTAGTCTCTCTGTTGGCTTGTGAGCTCGAAAAATTAAACTTCTATCAGGCCAATCAAATCGTGTATAGAGTCGTTAGGTGGGCTTAACATAATGATTGATGGCAGAGTTTGGCTTGAATTCTCTGCTACTTGAAAACAAAGAAGATGGATGTTGCTGTTGGCCAACAGTGTGACACGAGTAAAGCTTGTTTTAAAATGGCAAAAGTTTGAACTAGCCAACTAGCTCCGCTGGTGGGAAAACGCATGGGACTCAGTGCTGTCCTATTGCGTGCAGAGGGAATGTGAAAGACAACCGATTATCCCACCCCTCGGACTGAGCACTGCGAACAGTGAGTGCCCAGAACCTACATTTTAATGTGGGTCTCGCTCGTCAGGCTAATGGAAAGGGTGTCACTTTAAACAAATTCATGTACTGAGAACCTCCTCCTCTCTGCGTTGATCTACCTGTGCTTGCTTGCTGTGTCGCAAGGTATTAAATTAGCAAAATGTTTTGTCCAGTTCATTAATATTAGAATTAGTTTGTGCATGTTGGTATTGCAATGATTGTGCATACCGTGTCAAACAAATCAGAACCCAGAGAATGGACAACAAATAACAAGAGTTTTTGGGAAGAACAACAGCATCCACATGCCACACAAGATGAAATCTACAACTCATCAGGTGTGAACAATCAAGTGATTATGCCCCATCCAGAAGCAGTTGCAGTGCTACAACAACAACAACAACAACAAAAACAAGCCTAGCAGGGGTGCAGAGGGGTTGTACCCGGTCCAGAGCTCCCCGATGTTCAGCAGGGGCTTCACATGTTTCAGCCGGAGGAAAACCTGCTCCGAACCGCGTGTCATAGGGGGCCTCCCTGACTCGCTACGCTCGGAGTATGCAGGTGCTCTTGCACCGTCCTGGGTCTCCACAGCAGGACAGGAGATGAGAGAGAGGGAGAGAGAGAAAGAGAGAGGGGAGCTCTTCTGAATATTAACGTGTCATCCAGTAGTGGCAATTTATAAGGATACTGTGGCTGCAGCCTTAGAGGCAAAGGTAGAAAATCAAACAAAAAAATAAAAGGTCGAAAGTAACTAGGTAACTAAGTAACAGAGAACAGAGCCTGAACTGTAACAAGACAAGACACAATGCAAGGTCGATTTTGGATAATAAAAGAGAGAGCCAACATGCATTCAAAGTATTGGTTGTTGACCACCTCAGTGGGTATACATATGAATACGAACTGTCACAGTGGAGCTATAGTCTAGAGCAGCGGTTGTCAAACTGGGGTACGTGGACTGATTTCAGGGGGTACGCGAAAAAAGATCTAAGTCATAGCCTACAGTATGCCTTTTCAAACATTTTCTCTATCCCACGTTGATAACTTAACTTCCGCATTTGCACTGCACATTAAAAACGTATTTTCTACGCATTAACAAAATATTTGAGAGTGGAGACAGAGAGGGTAAAACAGCGTTTCTCAAACTGTGTGTCGCAACCCACTACTGGGTCGCGGAGACATGCCAGGTGGGGCGCGAACTGACGTGAAAAACAGGAGTTTTCTTTCTTTCTTTTTTTATCTGTAGCCTAGGCCCAGGTAGCACCCGATGCAATGGACGCACTGTGTTATTCATAGGGAAGCGCTCGTGTCAAGGCAGCTTAGTTAGTCCCGACCTGAATTAGATTTTGAACGAGGTTGTGAGAATGGTGAATTTCATCAAGACCCGGCCCTTAAAAGCGTGTCTATTCTCCGCACTTTGAGGGGAGATGGGAGCTGACCAAAAGGCTGTACTGTTTCACAGCGAGGCAAGGTGGCTTTCCCGAGGTAAAGTGCTGTCGCGAGTCGCCTCTTCTTGGAGGAAGAGCGCATGTTTGAATCTGCAAGCACGTTCACTAATGAACATTTCTTGACGAAGCTGGCCTATTTTAGCGATATATTTGGAAAGCTAAATGAGTTAAATCTCCAGTTACAAGGCAAAGACAAGCACCAGATAAGATCACTGCATTCAACAAGACGATTGTGTGTGAGATTAGGTGCAGATCTATTTAAAATCATTATATTCAGCACATTTGTAGGCCTATCATAGCCTATGTTGACTATTGATGAGATTTGTATCATATGTTTATGATCCTATTCACTATTCTCGACAAAATTGATAAAAATAAATATTAATAAAACAATTTAAAAAAAAACCTTGTTAACAATTGGTGGTGTTGGGGGTACTCCGGAAGATCATAATGTCTCAGGGGGTACATGCCTGTTAAAAGTTTGGGAACCACTGCTGTACAGTATGTGTACTGATGGTAATTTTGATACCACAGATGAATAGAGACCCAGTCAGACCAATAGTATGAAAAATCAGGAACAGAGTTTTATTTACAATGATGCGCATCAAGGGAGAGACAGCATGACTCCACCTAAAGATCCATCAGCTGCTCTAACTAGACAATGAAATAGTTAAAAGGTTTTAGGGTTTAAGTATCCTTCCAGGCTGATGGGAGATGGCGTTGGTCATCCCATCTCACATGGACTACACTGAATCAGACTGTGATTAGTGGCAACCTGGCAATCCGGAGCAGATAGCTACTGACGCAGCCATGCAGAACAGTGAAACACTGCAAAGTCATAATATTCCCGCTTATGTCTAAATACAGTCACACACAGATATACACAGGGACAGTACAGATATCATACATAAGTCACTAAGTAGAATCCTTTAGTGTCAAAGTGACCCACTAGTGAGAAATGCAGAACATTAAACCACATATTGGAATATTGGACACAATGCAGAACATTAAACCACATATTGCAATATTGGATATAATGCTCTATTTCACTTTCTCTCAGCACATACAGTATAACTATAGGTTATTTACCTATATATATATATATATATATATATATATATATATATATTAGGGCTGTCAATCGATTAAAAAAATAATCAAATTAATTACATACTCTTTGATTAATTAATCTAAATTAATCGCATATATAATTTTTGCTGTGAAAGTATTTTAAATATTTAAATTCAAATGAATCATTGAATAATCAGCATTAGTGACATTAAAGTTCAAAAACTCTTTTATTATTATTTTCACTGTAATATTATTTTCACTGTAATAATTGCCATAATAATCTATGATATGACCTAATATGCTGAGGAAATAAATTCAAAGTGCTTCAAATTAAAATAAATTCAAAATAAAGTGCTTCGGGAAGAAGTTTTTTTTACATACAAGGCATTTCAGGCCACAGATATAACCTAGGGGACACAATGAAAATAAATTAATACTCCCCTCAATGTCAACACTTATTTCTTTGCATTGATGTGCGACTATAGAGTTGATGAACTCCGGTGATCTGCAAATTCCTTGCTGCAGACATTGCAGAGGACTTTATTTTCAACACTTTATTTTTTATCAACACCATCAGGCCGTTTTTTAAAAGTAAATGTTCCAATCAATGATCCAAGCAGCACGTTTTCTTCTCTCTCCTTCATTTTACAGTCTAATTTTTACTGACTAGAATGGCTCGGGGTCAAAGGTCATACGGAATCGATTAATCTGCACAAATTTTTTTAATCAGTTATTTTTTCTCAAATTAATTAATCGAAATTAATCAGTTTTTTTGACAGCCCTATATATATATATATATATATATATATATAGATAGATTATTTATTCTGTGTTTATTTACCCCTTTTATCATTGCACTACTGCAACTGTGGCATAAGAATTTCGCTGTATTGCAAACTATACGCGACAATAAAACTTGAAACTTGGACACACAATGTTTGCATGGCCTTCAGCACATCCAGCATACATGTAGGCCCTACTATACAAAGAGGCAGAGACAGAGAGGTAAACAAAATGTCAGTCATACTCAAGAGAAGATGTCACATCCACATCTCACTGTCTAAACAATGCACTGACTAATTATCTTAACAAATCTACGTTTTGACATGTGACAGGCTTTCCACAGTAAGGGATGTATCAATGTCCATTAATAACATTTTCATTTACTGCAATTACACTGACACATAAGTATTGTTCTTTTTTGATGGGTTTTTACACTGAGACTCTGGTCATCAGTTGCATTTGCAATATTTCTTCAGCTGTTATACACAGGGGTGGGCTTTACATGGGAATAAATCTCTTTTTTTCATTCGTCTATGATTCAAGCACAATCTCCCTCTAATTCATCGGCTATTGGGCACTGCGGATAATACACAGGTACAATCAATACACATTTTTAATACACGTTTGCATAAAATACTGTCCTGCAGTTTCTACACAATGTCACTAATGCACAGGAAATGACTGTAGAGTATGGCCCTGATGTGGTTGAATTGGTTAAAGCCTCACCCACCAGAACCATAAACCATGATGTAGTCTCCCCACACATGGAATCCTGCATCTATTCCACTGGTGAATATTTCTCAGCAAACGTGGCCGCTGAACACCATAATGAGCCCTAATCTTTCCTCTTAATATCACGTTTAATTGTATTTTTCAACCAAATCTCCATGACAACAGTGCGCCACAATCCTCCTTGGCCATGACAATGGCAGGATATTGTCATGATGATTCCTCATGGGCCTGCTGAGTTCACCTCGCTCCTGGAAGATGGATGGCAAGCCTCAAGGACAAACAGAGCATGCAGTGAAAAACACCCACAATTAACATCCGCGAGACTTCAAAACTTTTTTTTCCCTTTTTTTTCTGAAAAGGACACACTGACCAAATACGGTAAACAAACAACGAGGTAATTACTAAACAGAGCTGCCAAAAAAACAATGGAAAAAAACAGCTGACAAATCAGCACATGAGCTAAATAGCTGATCTGCACAGCGGTCAGGAGCTGGGCAAGGACATTTGATTGGATGCTGTGACAGATCAGAGAGTGCATCACGACTGTTTGTCACAGAGGGGTGGAGCTACAAGTTCTGATTGGCTGGACTCAACTGACCCAGCTCCTCCACTCTACACACACACACACACACACACACACACACACACACACACAAACACACACTGATAGATGTGTAGAGTTGCTTTGAACCTCACAGCACTTGCGAGTGTACACACCCCACTGGGCCCTGGGGAGGGAATCAATGCAGCATGGGCAGCAGCTCAGTGTATGTGAGTGTGTGTGTGTGTGTGTGTGTGTGTGTGAGTGTGTGTGTGTGTGTGTGAGAGAGAGTCACTATTGACAAGACTCTTACGTCCATGCACAAAGATTAGATGAGGTTGGTTCAGTGAGTGAGTGTATGTGTGTGAGTGTGTGTATGTGTGTGTCTGTCTGTGTGTGTGTGTGTGTGTGTGAGTGAGTGTGTGTGGGTGGGTGGAAACATGGCAGGCTTTCTTTGAAGTTTGACCAGCCCTGAGACGTTTAACGTAAGGAGATATCAACACCATGTAATAGTCAGCAAATACCTGGCGTTTGAAGGTCTATCAATATAAAGTTGATTGCTAGTCTGCCAGATGTTAAAAATTCTCGAGGGATGACCTCCACCCTCAGGCACCAATACAGACATGGCTGCTCTTCCTGTGGGTGTCAGCTGACTCATTATTGTTATTTTAATATTATTATTGTAAATTAGCATGCAGCCATGTAGTCATCATATTACTCATTTCCTGTCATCGCGTGCCGTCTCTGAATCAGCATACCGTATGTGTTCAGTAAGATAGCAGGAGAGAAGCAAGAGGCATCTTATCCTGTGCTAATGAGTCTTGGCATCCTGCAGAGCTAACAGTCCAGTGAGCGCAGATCGCTAACGTGTAGCCTTGTCAGTTTGATGTAGACGCAAACGGACAGTGACGACTGAAGAGGGGGTGTGGATGATCTCGCAGCCAATGTGGGTGTTGGTGCCTTCGTGTTTCCTACAGCTGAGACAGTGAGAGTACTGTATGAGTGTTAAAGGTAGACGTAGACAAGCGCTGTGAGAAAGATGGAATCAGCAC
>NW_027468576.1:12285782-12308282 GCF_046254945.1 Alosa pseudoharengus | reverse complement strand
AACGTGCATGTCCTTCAAGGCCAGCGAGATGGGCCCATCTGCTGGACACTAACATGGCCGTAGCCCTACAGAGTTTGTAAGGTTATACGATTAATGAGATCTCCAAGTGGCTTATGGTGCCGCTGAACAAGTGGGTGCTTGGGTGTGTGTGTTGTTTGTGTGTATGTGTGTGTGTGTGTGTGTGTGTGTATGTGGTGTTTGTTTGCTTGTGTGTGTGCTCACTTTGCTGTATACAATCACAGACTGACTCTCTCATTTTCCATTTCTTTTTGTGTGTGTGTGTGTGCATGTGTGTGTGTATGGATATCTCTGTGCATATATCTGGCCAGTCAGAATATTTTTGTAGCTGTGATTCAAAGGGAGCCGCCTGCACCCTTCTCTTGGAGTCTCTGCAGTTTTGACAAATTCCAAACAGGAATGATGCAACTCACACAGCACCTCTCCTGACAACAGTTCACACGTGCAGATCTTTGTGCTTCATTCAACATTTGTCCTTCCAAAAACGTCTGCGACCCCCGGGAGACAACTGCAAGGTGAACACTTTTCAGGGGGTGGGGTGGGGTGGGGTGTGTGTGTGTGTGTGTGTGTGTGTGTGTGTGTGTGTGTGTGTGGTGTGTTTATGAAAAGCTTTAGAAAATTTTTAGGCAGGAAATCTATTAAAAAGAGGGATGATGTTGATGGTGGTTGTGGTGTTTGGAAGTATGTGTGTGTGTGTGTGTGTGTGTGTGTGTGTGTGTGTGTGTGTGTGTATATAACTGGTGGGGATTGGCTTTGCCTGTGTGTATGTGTGTGTGTGTGTGTGTGTGTGTGTGTGTGTGTGTGTATAACTGGTGGGGATTGGCTTTGCCTGTGTGTGTGTGTGATAATAGGTTTGCAGTAAGCAATAGGACACTTACATGTTAGGAACATTTTTCCACGCTGGCTGAGTACAGTCTCACATACAGACACACACACACACACACACACACACACACACACACACACACACACACACACACACACACACACACAGGCAAAGCCAATCCTCACCGGTCATACACATACACAGACACACACTTACTTATATACACACATGTATACACGCCTTCATCAACACATAACAAACGGTTTATTTCAAAGCTTGGTATAGCAGACACATACACACACTAACACACACACAGACACATACATAGCTAATGCTGTGTGGTGTATTGGCATTTTAAGTGTAGAGCAGCACCTCCTGCAGAATGCAGATATGATTAATAGATTGGGGTTATTAAACCAACAGCTCTGAAATGTGAGCACACACACATGCACACACACACAGATATGATTAATGGATTTGTTCTACTAGACGACATTGCTAGCATCTGATACCAAAAAGAACAAATCTGGTGTTCCTTATTCTGAAACCCACAAGGACACACAACCCCATACTCGCCCACACACACAAAATAAATACCTTGACCTATTCACATACCCTCTCTCTCTTTCTCTCTCTCTCTCTCTCTCTCTCTCTCTCACACACACACACACATAAACACACACACACACACAAACACACATACACCAACCAAGCCTCTCTTTGATTCCACTGCATCCCTCTTATCTACTCAATAATTCAACCAGAGACAAACTTGCAATCTGAAAGAGTGAGCGAAAGAGACAGAAGGAGAGAGAGGGAGACAGAAAGAGATGGAGAGAGAGAGAGATGGAGAGAGAGAGAGATAGATGGAGAGAGAGAGTGACCAAGATGGAATGGCAGTGTAACCCAAGGAAGAGTGGCTAGCTGTGCTCTGTGAATTAGTGCTATTAGTTTGTGTTGTGATAGAAGTTTCTATTATGAGCTTAGAATGCACAGCAACATCCTTATCAGCACTCTGCAGCAAGGCTTTCTAATACATCAGGACAGTACACACACACACACACACACACACACACACACACACACACACACACACACACACACTAGACACATGCACACACACGCAAACACACACACACACTCAGGAAAAGTTGAGAGGCTAGTATTGTGGTTTTGTGTTTGAGAGTAGTAGTTGGCGAGGGGAGAGGTGAGGAGTGGGAGAGAGGGAATGAGAGAGGGAGATCGGGAGGGAGAGAAAGAGTGAGAGAGAGAAATTGGGAGATGCCTTGAGCTTGAAGAGATAATACAGAACTAGGAGAGGAAAGGTGATTTTTCTATGCCCATGCACAACATGGTGGCAGAAGCAAACACCACTACACCACTCTAACACACTCGCACCTGTTGTGACTGCCGGCGAATACACAGGGAAGTAAAACTCACAGGTTTAGTATATCAAACTCTAGTTTGCAATGTGTATTAATGAAAATGGCACAATGCATTCTGTGTTTGATCAGACCTGCCTGTAATCTGTAAATCTTCCCCAGTAGTTAAGGTCCAAATACAGTAAAAGCATTAAAATGTGTGTGTGTGTGTGTGTTACAAACCCCTGTGCCCCTTCAGGCCTGGCATGGCCATTGTTTGGGCAATGCAGGCCTAGCTTGCCCAATTAACTAATCACGCACACCTGCTGAAGGGGGTGTGGGTATCTAAGGGGTTGCTCTCTCTCTAGATTTGGGCACTTTTTGGTTTGGCACATTCTGTTGCAGGCACCTTTGGGTTAGCTCTCTCCCACTAGCACTTTCTTTCTATCTTTTGAACATCATACTGACTTTGGGATACATACACACACCCACATGAACACACTTCCATACTATTACAGTTTTTTACGATTGTTTACACATTAAAAAAAAAACTTCCACACAATTTGCAAAATTCTACTCCAAGGAGCAAAACACTTCCACAGATTTGCACAGCATTACACACAATGTCTGCTTCACCCTTTTTTGCAAAACATTACACACAGTGATTTGAAAAACTCTACACACATTTTCACACCTTAGACACAGATGAGGATTGTGAGGTTACTTCCTTGTCATTACAAAGCCCCCGATTGCCAATGACCAAACTAATGAACAAATTAGATAATCACTTCCAGCAGGTGTGGAAACACACATGTGCTAATTTGAAAACGCAGCACTCAGGCAGCAGCTTTTACATTAGTTTTTCTTCAGAGTCAAAGTGTATGTACTTTTTATTTGTCTACAGATTTTATTTGTTTCTTTGATTTCATTGTTGGTTGATTACTGTAACTGATTATGGTAAGTAAGTATTGAAATAAATACTTGAAATATTCAATCTGCAGCATCAGTGTTGTGCAGTGCTTGGTAAGTTTATAGTAGGCCTATTTGTGTACATTCTCCCTATATCTCAAACTAATCATGAAGAATGTTGTGGGTTTGTCACTATTTTTTTGTCATCTAAATTATCACTTACATAACAATGTCTGGCCAAAGATCACATGCTATTTCCTAACATTAGTTTTTTTACAAATGTGTTTTTTTTTTATTTATCACAGCAGTGTGAAACTGGCTGCAATAGTGTCTGATCATTGAGCACTGTGTTGGTTACATGAAAACTAATAGCATTTTCACAAATATGTGTATATATTTTGACTTAAGTGTGTCATTTTGCAAACAATCTAGGAATTATGCAAATTGAGTGTGGTGTTTGGATATTTGTGATTATATTTTGAAAAAAGAACCCAGTTTTCAAAATTGTGTGTAAACAATTGAAAAAAACTGTAATTTCCCCCTAGACATCTTTTGATAATGGTTATTTATTGATTTTGGTTACCTTTAAATAAATAATTTATTGGTTAAAGTTATCTCTGTTGTCCCGACTACCTCTTTAAGTTGCGGCTTAGAACCAGTCATAAACACACACACAAGCCAAAATCTATGTTTTCAATGTTTGTATGCATGTGTGTGTGTATGTGTGTACATGTATGTGTGTGTACTACCACACACATCACAAAAATAGTGTATACTACCACACATATCACAAAAACAGCGTATACTACCACACACAACACAAAAACAGCATATACTACCACACACATCACAAAAACAGCGTATACTACCACATGAATCACATTAAGAGTGCATACTACACTCATCACATGTGTCTGTCTGTGTGTCTATGAGTGTGTGTGTGTGTGTGTGCATGTGTGTGTGTGTATGTGTGTGTCTGTGTCTGTCTGTGTGTCTATGTGTGTGTGTGTGTGTGTGTGTGTGTGTGTGGTGTGTGTGTGTGTGTGTGTGTGTGTGTGTGTGTGTGTGTGTGTGTGTGTGTGTGTGTGTGTGTGTGTGTGTGTGTGTGTGTGTGTGTGTGTGTGTGTGTGTGTGTCTGTGTCTGTGTCTGTCTGTGTCTGTGCCTGCACGTCTAGCCAGCCAGTCTACCGTATGTCTCAGCCTCGTAAGTTAGATCTATATCTAGATCAGTGAGGGCAGGATACTGTTAGAGGGTTGACCTGGAGGTGGCTGCAGTGTGACGTGTTTGGACGACGTGATTGACATGGTGTCAGTGCCCGATCCATACCACCTGTCCGATGCATGCGCATAATTATGTATTAGGATTCCCAATGACTTTTCTGCCCAACTTGCCCCAAAGATGCGGAGTTTAAACCATAGTAAAACACTTGTTGGCCAAGTGAAACACCAAGTGAACTGCGTACATAAACTGCCTGTTGTTCTGCTTGAAAGTGAGAGTGTGACCGAGCAAGAGACGGAACACTCTACTGTCACATAAAAATGCTCTGCATAACATATTAATGACATCTGGACATTAACCAACAGAGACCGAGGAGCAGAACAACTGGCAACTTATGCGTGCAGATCATTAAACAGCTTCACACTGACCTTTATACATAGACTGGCTGTTGATCTGCGTAGGTTTCCTACTAAACAGGTATGTGCAGTGTACGCGTGCACACACACATACACACGCATACACACGCATACACACACACACACACACACACACACATACACACACACACACACACACATAGACACACGCACACACACTGAGATGGACTCCAGCTCAGCTTCAGTCAGGACTGAAGGAGACAGATGAGGAGATGACAGTAAAGGGAAAGAGAGTGTGTGTGTGTATGTGTGTGTGTGTGTGTGTGTGTGTGTGTGTGTGTGTGTGTGTGTGGCAGAGAAAGAGTGGGACGCACTAAGGGGGGCGAGGGTATGTGTGTGTCTTCCTACGATTCAGCGGCGTAACAATAGCTGCCTATCAGTCTGTCAGCGCACGTAGCCGCAGTGGGAGTGCTATGGTAGTGACCGGTCAAAGGCATCAGTGCTATTGTCCTAACAGGGGCCAGGCTAGCCAAATCACACACAGCAAATACTAACCAGATGACTTATTTCTCCATTTTTAAAACCTTTCGTTTTGGGTGCAACCTAAAGTAGAATGTATATCCATGCGTGGGAGCCTGGACAAATAAAGCTAAATATGGAACCATTGTGACGTCCTACACCCCTATATTTCCGATTCCAAATATACTGTAACATATTCTCTCAGATTTAGCACTCTTATTAGCCCATTACTAGATAAAAAATCCTCTTAACTTGACTCACAACCCAACAGAATCAGCATCCAGGCAGTATAAAAACAGCCACACCCCAACAGAATCAGCATCCAGGCAGTATAAAAATAGCCACAACTCAACAGAATCAGCATCCAGGCAGAATATAAACAGCCACACCCATGGTGCTGTGAAATCAACTGTACTGCCTTCTACGGCCTTTCCCCAGTGTACTGTATAAGTTAAGATCAAAAGAAGGGACGGCAATGCCCATAGAACCTTAGGGTACCAACCCAATGCCCATAGAACCATTCTTATACAGAGAGCCTGATCTGGTGCCAATCTGCCCGATCCAAATAAGATGTGAGTCAGATCTGAGTTAGATGGTTTGTGGAAAACATTTGAAACACGCTGTCCTTCTAGTAACTCTCGCCCATTCCCGGCAAAACAACAGCCAAAACACTTAGGCGTACTCGATTCCATCATATTAAATATCACTGAGCAATTGCCTAATTGCTTTGGTATGGACCACACCAAAAAGATCGCTTTGCCAACCCATCCAGTCATACAGTGGAGAGCCAACTCTGTAGTAAAAACAGCAATTAGACGAGGACGTGAGAGGCCACATTTAACGACTGGCCCCTCCTGACCCTATGCACCAGTGGGTATTTTTTAGCTGCTAACCACAAAACAACATTAAATATTATTTTTACTGCCTGAGACATAATATTTAGTCCCGAATGTGGATTTCACACAAGAAGAACACAATTTTGAATAATGTTATCCGTAATCTCGTGTCTCCGTGAAAATTTTTATGCTGTGCCCAGTGGTTGGATTCCTTGTGCGTAGGGAGATTGTTTTCTCTGGTGTTCCACATTACTGAATACGACTGAACTGTGGATGTGGAGCTGTGCCATAAGGAGTTGATTCAGCGCATACTACATGCATCTCAAAAACAGTGCATACTACCAAGCGCATCACAAAAACAGCACATACTACCACGCGCATCACAAAAACAGTGCATAGTACCACACGGCAGGCGCATCACAAAAACAGTGCATAGTACCACACGGCAGGCACATCACAAAAACAGTGCATAGTACCATGTGCATCACAGAAACAGTGCATACTACCACACACATCACAAAAACAGTATATACTACCACACACATCACAAAAACAGCATACTGTACATTCACGTGCGTGCATGCGTGCACGTATGTGTATGTGTGTGTGTGTGTGTGTGTGTGTGTGTGTGTGTGTGTGTGTGTGTGTATGGGTGCACTTGAGTGCCGTTATTTTTTTGTGTATGTTTCTTATAGGCCATTAGGGAAGCATTTGAACATGAAAAACATATTAGGCCTACATTTCTGCCTGCTTAGGAAAATGATAAATGTTTCACATTATCTTTAGCTATTAAAACTGTATTCCCTTCAGCTGCAGCTTACATGACATTATTGTGCCAAGTCCACTCTCAGGGGACTCCAGAGGAATCAACATGATTTCCAAGCCTCTCTGGACATGTTCCACAACTGGGTTCAGCAGCGCAAAGAAGAGCCTGGGTTGGAGAGACGAGACTGTTAGTTACTCTAAGTAAAAGTGCCTTCTAAATAAATGAGTGAATTCTACCAGCATGACGAGATCTGTGGAAGATAAGCGTGGAGGCCGTTACTGGGTGTGAAAAAATGACTGGGGGTGCGGAGGGCATTCAGAACTTGTTTAGAGGAAGCAGCCTCCTGCTGGCTGTTTGAAAAATGTTCTGCTTTGGAGGGAAAAGCTCAGCGAGGGAGGCTTTGTTGGTATACGAGAAAAGAGACAGGACTTAGTGATAGACTGCTTTGACTGGGGGAGAGAGGGATTTCGATATTTATGACAGGTGGGCTATGTGGACTCGGAGTGTAAAGTGCGGCAGCATGAAAAATTTATAAAACGGCACAGAGCCACAAAAACAACACTGTTTTCAGCCCAGAAGCAATATGCTCTAAGCAAACATGGGGATATTTTGAAAATGTTTCATACTCGATTATTTTTTTATCCGTCAATTCTTGATTTCTTGGTTTCTTGATTTCTTTATTTGCTGCAATATAGCATAGCATTAACAACGGTTGGCATTGGCAGTATCTGAAATACGTTTGATATACATTTTTCCTGATTTCCTGACACATCAGTGTCACGAATCCAGCGTACCTCTACACATGCCAGATTCTGTGTGAAATCATCTCTGCTGGAGGAGCGTGGCTGGGTCCTCACTGACAGAATGATGGATCCATTACGTCTGAAAATGGCTTTATTACGAAACAAAATTTTGTTCAGTTATGCACACTGGATAAGCCGGGTAGGAGTACCCAGAATGTGTTGACTATTTATGGTTCTTCCACCTAAAAACAAGAGAAAGAAAAGAAACCTCAAGATCAAAGAGCATATAAAATCCAATCCAATCCAATAGAATTCACACTGTAAAGTGTTGCATTTCACTGCAACCTCTCTCAACACAACTGGAGCACAAATATGGAGGCAGGCAACAGCATCCATTCATAAACTGAGGAACAGCAGTACAGCACAAAGAGAAATACAACACAAAACAAAAAACACAATTCAGCATTATTACTCAACACATGCACACACACACATACGCACACACACACACACATACGCACACACACACACACACAAACACACAAACACACACACGAGCGCACACATACGCACACACACACACACACACACATACAGACACACACACACACACACACACACACATAATAACTCACTATACACACTCTCAGACGCCACCAAACACAAACGGCATTGAGGGAAGTTAGTGAGTTGGACTCCTGCTGAATGTGCAGTTTGGAAGTCGGACTGCCACTCTGATAGAATGGAGGGATTGAGGGAAAGAAAGGACTATTCTTCTCCTCTGTGCTCCCTCGCTCATTCAGGTTTGCCCCTCCAAAACTCACTCCATTTCCCGTTCATGGTTTCTCTGTCCATTTTTTCTCCCCCTCCCTCTCTATCTCTCTCCCTCTCTCTCGCTCTCCCTCACTCCTCTCCATTGTGTGTAATGAAATGCATGTGATGTGATGGGATAGTTGTACTCACAAAATAAACACACATACACACACACAGGCATGTGTGTAGATTATCACATACATATGACAGATCCATAATAGAGGAGATGGGGAGAGAGAGATATATTTTTTTAATTTTACAATAACATTTATTGGTGAACAGAGTCAGAGACCAGTACAAAATACTCAGGAAGACATCAGGTCAAAAGAAAACAGACCCCCTCCCCATACCCCAAAGAAACAAATAAAAATTGAAAACGGAAAACTAACTCATCAACCGAGCAAATTGCATTCTCACAGCACCAATGATCAGTAAAAAACATCCAAAGTATGCATTGTCTTGTAGAAACAAAATTCCAGCGAAACTCTTGACATCAGTAAATTCCTGAGGATTGGCACGTCATAACCTGCTCTCTGGTGGACTTTGTTTTTCCTATTCAAATAAATAGCAAGCTTTGCCTGTCCAATAATAAAGTTCATTAAACAACACTTGTTTTTCGCTTTTGACTGTAAGGAAAACCAAGTATAAAACTCTGCTTTGAACACATCACCCCCAAGGGGTTAAGTAACCAGTCCAGAAAAATGAACATGGGAAGAAGTCTTTCACATTCCATAAAACAATGATACACTGTTTCCCTTTCATCACAAAAAGGACATCCATCACTTGCTCCAGGATTCATCACAGCATTAAGTGCATTAACAGCTATGGCTCCATGTAATACCCTCCATTGAAGGTCTCCTGTCTTTTTTGTCAATGGGGGTTTGTAGATAACCCTCCAAACTGGTTTAGTTTTTTCATCTGCAACTTCTCTCTCCACACTGTCAGATCTGTCTTTTAGATATGTCTTATTCAGAATTTTTACCAGAACGTTATACATCACTTTTCCATCAGTCAAAGACAGGTTATGGTTGTCATTAATCCCTAGGTCCAGCAGGGGACTAGTGTAGTTAGACTCACGGAAACCAGGACTAAAAAACAATGTCAGGAAAAAGAACCTCATCGGGCTGAAGATCACCTGAACTGTATCCCTCTAAGAGGGCCCTCTCCCCAACCAGTTTGTCTAAAAGCCTACGAGCATACCTCACAGACCTTAAGGCAAAGGCTTCCGCATCCTGTAAACCATTTCCAGCTTTTTCAATGACATGTCACAATTGAAAACAGTTACAAGCGCACAGTATCATCAGCCCTGGGGTATCATCCCCACACAAATCAAAACGAGCCCCAAAGATAACAGGTTCTTCAAGCAACCAATGGAGAGATGTCACTGGATTCAACCAGTGGTGCTGAAAAAGGCCCCAGACTTTGAAGCAACTTTGGTAAAAAGGTGACAGTCCATTTAAGTCAAGTCTCTTATGATCCATTAGGAACAGAGCACAGTCCATTCTCAGGGTATCTACCACCCGTAGCATAGTCAGCGCCAGGGGGCGCCAGACCAGATTTTCTGGCCCCAGTAGGAGCTTCTGGATAAACTGTAGGCAGAAGGTGGCTGTTCTGCTCATCAGGTTGATGAGGCCCTGCCCGCCCTCATCCTTGGGCAGGAAGAGCACACACTGAGGGACCCAATGGAGCTTGTTCCAGAAAAAGTCAACCATGAGTCTCTGGATTTGGGCCAAGAGTCCAGCAGGCGGATTCACACAGGCTAACCTGTGCCACAGGGAGGAAGCAACTAAGTTGTGCCCTCCCAGTTCTTCTTCAGAAAAGTGTCATTACCCAAAAAAACCCCAAGGTGCTTAAACCCATCCCTTCTCCAGATCAACCCACCAGGTAGGCTGGGGGGCTGTCCGTTCCAGTCTCCCATTTGTAGAGCTTCACTTTTCCCCCAATTGACTGTTGCTGATGAAAAACTTTTAAAGTCTTCCATAATACCTTCAAGTTTGAGAACATCATCATCACAGGTGACAAATACAGTTAAGTCATTGGCATATGCAGACAAATAAAAACAACTGTTACAGTCAGGAAATGTCAGTCCATTCAATTCAGATCAAAGTTTGTGTAGCAATGGTTCTATAGCCAAGGAATATAACATCCCTGACATGGCATATCCCTGCCTAACACCTCTATGTACTTTAAAAGGAGTGCTCAAACCACCATTGACCTTAAGCACACTTTCAATGTCCCTGTATATGTTTATCATGGCTCAAAAGCCAGGGCTAAAGCCAAAGGAATCCAAGGTTTGCCAAAGGTACACATGCTCGAGTCTGTCAAAGGCTTTTTGTTGGTCTATAACAGGGGTATTCAATTAATCTTCAGCGAGGTCCAGTTACGGAAAATTTCCTCAAGCAAAGGTCCAGAGCATCATAATGTTTAACGTGCGTGTTTAGGCTATGTATATGTATGTATATTAGGATGGATGGATGGAGCCTAGTTGTAGATAGATAATAATAATAATAAGCTTTATTTGTATAGCACCTTTCATACACAGAATGCAGCTCAAAGTGCTTTACATTTGAAGCATGTAACAAAATAATAGTCAGTCAGTCATTATCAATCACATTTCTTCATTGCTGGGGCCGTTTATGATCCACTCAGCAACATATCAAAAATATAGAAAATGACATGTCATAAGACTGGCAGCCTTAACCCTCTTACCCCCCACAAGCACGCCATATGGCAACTGTGGCAAGGAAAAACTCCCATATTCCAGGAAGAAACCTTGAGCAGAACCTGACTTAATAGGGGGAGCCCATCTGCTTCTGGCTGGCTGCGCCCTCCAATAGCAGCAGATGTAGAATAATCTGAAAAAGTAGTCTACAGGATAAGACGAGTTAACTAAAAGCTTTCCTGTACAGGTATGTTTTCAGATCTTTTTTAAAAATATTTACTGAACTCGCCTGCTTGATGTACAGAGGCAGGGTGTTCCATAGTTTGGGGGCATAATGGATAAAAGCAGCTTCTCCACTTTGTTTGTGGAGCACTTTGGGTACGATTAAAAGATTAGAATTGGATGATCTAAGTTTCCTTTGTGGTTGATAAGATATTAAAAGCTCAGAGATATATGAAGGTGCTGTGCCATTCAGAGCTTTGTAAGTAATTAACATAACCTTAAAATCAATTCTATAGGAAATAGGGAGCCAGTGCAGTTCAGCCAACACAGGGGTGATGTGTTCTCTCTTCTTAGTCTTAGTTAAAAGTCTAGCCGCAGAGTTCTGTATGAGTGCCAATTTCTTTAGATGTTTTTTGGGAAGACCAGTGAAAAGTGCATTGCAGTAGTCTAACCTGCTAGTGATAAAGGCGTGAATTAGTTTTTCTGCATCTTGTTGAGTTAAAAAGGGCCGCACTTTGGCAATGTTTCTCAAGTGGAAATAGGCTGTTTGAGTAACTTTACTGATATGGGGCTTAAAACTTAACTCTGCATCTAAGATGACACCGAGGCTTGTTACTTTTGGTTTGACCTGGTGTGCCAAGTTCCCCAGATTACTAAGAACAATATCTCGCTTTAGTTTTGGTCCCACCAAAAGTACCTCTGTTTTGTCATCATTTAGTTTCAGAAAATTTTTGCTCATCCACTGATTAATGGAGGTTAGGCATGCAGTGAGGGAGCAAAGGCCATCTGGGTTAGTTGGCTCCACAGAAATATACAATTGGGTATCATCTGCGTAGCTATGGAAGTTTACATTATGCTGACTTATGACATTTCCCAATGGAAGCATATATAGGGAAAATAGCAGGGGACCAAGGCAGCTCCCCTGGGCCACACCAAAAGGCAAGTCATGTTTTTCAGATACATGATCTCCTAGACTGATATAAAAATCTCTGCCAGTAATGTAGGTTTGAAACCAGTTTAGAGCATTATCAGAGAGACCCACCCACTTCGCAAGGCGGTGAATTAGGATGCTATGATCAATGGTGTCAAATGCCGCACTCAAATCCAGAAGAATAAGGATTGAGACTTTGTTTGAGTCAGTAGCCAGTCTGAGATCATTGACTATTTTTACTAGAGCCGTTTCTGTGCTGTGATTTGATCTAAAACCTGATTGGAATTTTTCAAGGATACTGTTTTCGTTGAGGAAGGTATTTAACTGATTACAAACAACTTTTTCAAGTACTTTGCTCAGGAACGGTAGATTTGATATAGGCCTGTAGTTGCTCAGATTGGTATGGTCAAGATTTGACTTTTTAAGTAAAGGTTTCACAACAGCGGTTTTAAAAGCAGTTGGAAATATACCTGTTTCTAATGAGGTATTTATTACCTTGAGAATAAAGGGAGCTAAGCTATCATATAGTTTTTTGAGGAATCTAGTAGGGATTGGATCTAAAACACATGTTGAGGAGCCGGTTTGAGTTATAATTTTACCAAGCTCAGATTGAGTAATAGTGCTAAAGGACCTTAATTTTGGGGGGCTGTTTTTGGGTGTACTATCAAACATATTACTTGTATTACCAATAGCCTCCCTTATAGAAATTACTTTGTTTTCGAAGAAGTCTGCAAATTCTTCGCATCTTAGAGAGGATGCCTGACTGAGTGTATCAAAAGGTGTTTGATGCAATAGCCTATCAATGGTAGAGAACAACACCCTAGAGTTTCCACTGTTTTCAGCAATTACCTTAGAGAAGTGGTTCCTTCTCTCATTCCGAATAGCTCTATTATAATTTGCTATTTTTTCTTTTAGAATGGCACGGTGAACCTGTAACTTAGTTTTTCTCCATGTTCTCTCAGCTTTTCTACATGATCTTTTTAGATCATGGATATTTTCGTTCATCCAAGGTGTCAGTTTGCTACAGGGCCTTTTTTTAGTCTTTAAGGGTGCCACTCTATCAAGCATAGCGCCTAATTCATGATTGAGAGCCTCTACCATTTGATCAATGGGATGATGTAAAATATCTAAATTTATGGAGTCTATAAGAGCTATGAACTGCTGTTCTGCTCTAATGTCCAAGAGTCGCGATTTGATTGCAATTTCGGGATGAATTTTTGGAGTATGTAGTACTATATTAAAAGATACACAATAATGATCAGACATATTTATATCATTTACTGATAAGTCTGTGACTTCTATCCCTCTAGAAATGACTAGATCGAGGGTGTTGCCAAGGTTGTGGGTGGGTCCTGTAACATGCTGCTTTAGCTCTAAACTGTCCAACACATTAAGGAACTTACTGGCTTTAGCATCAGTTGTCTTATTGACATGAATATTAAAGTCGCCATTTACAATTATCCGATCATAGCTAGTGATGATGAGCGACATAAGTTCAGAAAACTGGTCGAGAAAGCCAGCCCATAGTTTAGGAGGGCGGTATAAGGTTAATAGAAGTACAGCTGGGTCAGCCTTCAGAGTGAGGGCAATGTACTCAAAGGAAGCGAATTCACCAAAGTTGACTCTAGTGCAACTATATTTGTTTGAGAGAATGGAGGCAATTCCACCACCTCGTTTGCCTTGTCTAATTGAGTGGAAGAAATTATAATTTGGGGGACAAGTTTCAACAAGAACAGCTTCGCTGTCTGAAGTCAGCCAGGTTTCAACAAGAAACAGAAAATCCAATTGTTTTTCACTAATAAAATCATTGATTGCAAAGGTTTTGGTAGTAAGTGCACCTATATTCAGTAAACCCATGTTAGCTGAAAATGCCTCTGGCTTTTGAGGAATATGCTGAGGTATGGAAAGAATATTTGTCAGGTTTCTAGTTTTAAATTTGTCTTTTCTTTTTACTATACGTTTGGTAGAAATCAACGTTGGAATAGAACTATAAGCATAAGTCATGCTATTGCATGAAGCAGCTTGATCGATCTATGGTAGTAGTATTGTATGTTACCCTGCAGAAAACATTCTCAGACCCATCCACATGTATAATGCCATTCGAATCAATACCTGGGGGGCGTGAATCTGTAATATTTTCTACAGAATGTCAATGCCTCAGTGTGGACGCTATGTTGTCAGAGAGTAGCCTGGCTCCATGTTGGTTTGGGTGGAGACCATCACGCTTCAGCATACTGGGCCTCTCCCAGAACAAGCCCCAGTTGTTGACATAGGGGATGCTTAGGGAAGCGCAGTAGCGTTTGAGCCAGGTGTGGAGATCGAACAGTCTGGACCATCTCTCAGCACCTTTTCTGTAGGTAGGGAGAGGCCCAGAGATGACAAAGCGTTTTTCTGTGCCCATCAGGGTGGTGATGAGAGTTTTGTAGTTTTCCTGCAGTGCTACTGACTGCTTATCTCTGATGTCGTTTGTGCCCACGTGTACGATGATGTTGTTGACCTTGGTGTGGCAGGCCAGGATGCTTGGGAGTTTCTGCTGGATGTCAAGGACCTTGGCACCAGGGAAGCAGTAGACCTTGGAGGGACCGCTACATGATGGGGGAATGCAGAGGTCTCTAACCATGGAACTGCCGATGACCAGGGTGGAGGTTGATGAGGTCCGGGGAGGTGGGGGTCGGGGGGGCGCCGACTTTGAGGAGGGACCAGGATGGTTGTCTCGGGGCAGGAGGGGCTCCTCATCCTCGGTCAGAATGGCGTAGCGGTTTTCCAGTCGTATAGGTTGGGCTGGGCCTGAGTGCCGTCCGGACCGTCTGCCGTGCTTGTGATGCTTGCTTCTACGCCATGGCTCAGGCTGATGTGGAGTGGAGCTGGCCAGCAGAGCAGGCTTGGTTCTCAGCAGAGGCCGGGGAGAGGCAACAGGGACAGAAGTTGCATTAGTGCATGGCATGGTTAAAGTATTGGAGGACAGAGTGAAATCAGGGCATCTGGCATTAGTATGTGTAAGAGAGGTAACGTTACTTACGGAGAGAATGGTGTCGAGGAACTGTTCATCCTTCTCAATCTGATGGAGGGTCGCTATTCTGGCTTCGAGTTCCACTATCTTTTCGCTGAGAAGGACGCAGGAGTCGCAGCCTGGTGCACAGCTGAGGGGAGGCATCGTGTCGCGGCGCTAGATAGATAGATAGATAGATACTTTATAGATAGATAGATAGATACTTTATTGATCCCCAAGGGGAAATTCAAGAAATAGAAGATTGTAGGCCTAGGCCTAATGTTTAATGTGAAATAAAATAAGTAGCCTAAAAGAGAACATTCGAAATGAGGAGAAATAAGGCAAGATAAGAGTAGCCTAATTGGGGAGAAAAACTGAGTAGCCTTGGCTATTTTTAAGATCTTCGGGTCAACATAAAAAAAACTAAAAATTAAATTTGAGCTGAGACAAGGATGAACTTAAAATAAAATTTGAGCTGAGACAAGGATGGATATTCCACACCCATTAATCAGCAAGTTTAATTTAATTTTTTTGTTTTTTTTATGTTGACCCGAAATTCTGGAAACCCAGGAATATCACGTTGTTGGGCAGTGAATGCATGTAGGCTTAACTATATTGTGGTGGATCAATCAGTGGTCTCAGTTCACTGTTGAATGGGCCTAGCCTACCCTATGCTTGCTCAAAATATATGCTTTGTCTAGTAGAGGTGCTTCAAATTGGCGCTTAAAATCGCCTGTCTCAGAATAGAAGAGGTCCAGGGCAATTCCGTGCATAACTGTCACATTCATATTTAGTTGGCGTTATGGACGTGACAGTTTTGCGTGGTGTTTCCATCGTTTCGTTATATAAAGCTCTGTTCTCGCTGTCTAGCTTTCTCCTCTTTGAGCAATCGATGATTTGAAAATAACTTATTTATCGTTAACTTAGATATCCATCTGATTGTTTTTCGTCCCATCTCCTCTCCTCGCTCGTTTCAGGCTATCAGTCTCTTCTCCATAGTAGGCTACTTTACTCACTGACTCGACTTTATCAGAATTCACAGATTTCACTGGCTGAGTAGCAGCAAGCGAAATGATGGTTCCTGAAGCTTCTGAAGTAAATGCTGTTATCCTAACCAACGAAACATTTAGCGCAGCTTTGAAATCTTATGTGAAAATCTAAATTAGGCTATTATGGTTTGGGTCTGGATAGGATCACGTCACGGTCCGGACTCGGACCGCGGTCCGCCATTTGGTGATGGCTGGTCTATAAGGAAATCAAGCCAATCAAGATTGCGCAACAGAGCAATATTATCAAAAATCGATCTCTGCGGTATACAGTAGGTCTGGTCGATGTGTACTACTTGCCCAATTACCCCACGCATCCTTGTGGCTAGAGCCTTGGAGAGAATTTTAAAATCCACGCACAAGAGTGAAATAGGGCGCCAGTTGGCCATATTTTGCAAGTCACCCTTCTTGGACAGTAAGGTGATGGCAGCTCTCCTGCAACTTTGGGGTAGTAAGCCTTTTTTAAGACTATCATGCAGGACTCCCAACAAGTCCTGTCCAATCACTAACCAAAAAAACTTATAAAACCCAGTGCTTTTCGATTGTCCATGCTCATAAGTGCAGTGTAAAGTTCATTAAGCGACAGGGACTCATCCAAAGCAGCGGCTCCTTCATCTATTGTTGGTAGTCCGTCATAGTCATAGCCTCCACATTGGTAAGCTCGCATTTATATAGATCAGCATAGAAGTCTAATGCACTCTTACGAATATCAGTGGGATCAGTGAGCTCTCGACCAGTATCTGAGAGCAAACAGCGGATGAAGTCTGCCTTGCCCATTTGTCCTCTCTAAACCACAGAAAAACTTAGAGGACGCATCCATCTGTGATACACACTGGAACCTAGAACACACCAGGGCCCCCTGGGCTTTAATACCCAGCAAGTCAGATAGTTTGCTCTCTTTTTGCACTTAAGTGCCGTAGTATGTTCTTCACATTCATTGGAAGCTACCAGGCCTTGTAGGTCTAGGATTTCCTGCTCAAGAACTGTCATTGTTTGAGCCATGTCCGTCGTCACATTCAGTGTATACTGCTGGTAAAGCAGGTTTAATTTGCACTTGTCCACAGTCCCACCACTGTTACGGTGAGGAATAAGTTCTCCTGTCCCTCCGGTTCGAGAACAGACTAAGGAAACCGGGGTCGTGGAGCCTTGCATGGACTTGTAAGCGGCGACTGTTTTGCGAATTGACGCAAGTTTGAGACAGCGATGATCGAGTTGAGGATAATACCCAGGAATTTGAGGGAGGTAACGGGGCCCAGTGTCTTCTCCGCCGACAGAGGGACGCCTAGTTCCAGGAATACAGCGTGAAGGACGTCCAGACCTGAATTAGACCCTACCGGGAAATCGATTAACAGAAAATCGTCCAGGAGATGCAGGACAAACTGTAGATGGCAGACGTTGATGCCTCCGAGAGACAATTAAAAATGTGAGGACTACTCCTGCACCCAAAAGTGAAAGTAAAATTTAGACTGCCATTTTACGCCAAACAACAGCCAATCAGTGGGATGAATCGGCATAACCTTGAACGCATCGGTGATGTTGGCCTTAGCCAGGAGAGTACCCCTGCCAGCAATTTTAATAAGATGAATGCCATTGTCGACGGAATCATGGTGGAGCGAACGGTTCGAGGGGAATCTTTAACGTTGGACCAGATGTCGGAGTGTCGGATGTCGGACATGTCAAATATCAGCCTTTTCTTGCCGGAGTATTTCCGAGTGGCTACGCCGAGGGAATTAACACGGAAGGGGCGGAAAGGAGGGACAGAGAAAGGGCCGAGAAGATAGCCTTTATTAAGTTCCTTGGGCAGGAGTTCAGACACTACAGAAGGTTCGGCCAGGGCAGACTTCCTAGCCACGTACAAGTCAGAGGGGGGGACAGGACACCAACCCTAAACCCCTGAAAGAGACCAGTGAGCAAATAATCAACAAACACAGAGGATTGGCAGAGAGATAAGATGACAGAGCGGAGACATTGATAGGTGTGGATGGATTAGATGCTAGAATTTCTTGGTAGAAGCCACCTTTCCTCCCTGTTGAGGTCGCAAACGACGGGGGCAGACAGACTTGAGATGAGGGTCCTTGCACTGGCTACAGACATGGGAAAAAATACAGTTAGAATGGGAGCACACGCCCTCATTAAAATTGTTGCATGTAGCATGCCCGTTAAAGTACCCTTGCCTATCAAGAGTAGACCTTACGCCGTCACCCTGGGTAGTGGCTGGAACGGACGGCGCGCTCAGGGATGGATTACTGCACGGGCCTACCGGGCCCAGGCCCAGGGGCCCAAGGGGTCAAGGGGCCCTGAAGCCCAAGCCTTTGCATGGAATCATTGCCTCAATATCAACAAATCAGGATGAAGGCTATGAATCTGATTAAATGTAGTATTGGCCATCCCCAAAATGCACTAGAATACAGGAAATCACATTAAAAAAATGTAAAAATTTCTAGGTGAGGGCCCCCAAACCCCCCCTCCCACATATACGACAATAAGTGGGGGGCCCTTAATACATCTGGGCCCAGGGGCCCGAAAGTTCATAATCCGCCCATGGGCGCGCTGAAAACTGTCTGAGGACACAGATTTGCCGAGTGGCCGTAGGAGCTACAAATATTGCAGCTGAGCGATCGCTGACTGCTGAAGTGCTGACTAGAAGCTCCATGTCGACAACCGACCAATCTAGACGAGAATTGTAGAGGGAAATGTAGGAAGCTGACTTAGCGGAAAATGAGTTATGGTATTGGTAGAACAAGGTACCCCCATAACGCTGATTAAAATCAGCCATCATAGCAAGGTACATGTCCAGTTCCAATCTGCAATCAGAGGACATTGCTGTACATGCCGAAGGCAATAACGAAGTCACAGAATGGCAGGCTCTTCTAAAGCCTCGGGTCGGAATTTTTTAAGATGACTGAAACGTCACCGCAAGATTAATGTCTTCAACGAAGCTCCTGCCCAGCGGGGGAGCATGGAGAGCCGATGCTAGGGTGAATGGCGGCACAACTGGATAGCCGCGCTGCTGCTCGGGGCCAGGAGGGAGGCCGGCCATTGGAGAGAGGCGAGAGCCGGAGACGCTGTGGGAGGCGATGAGGACGGTGGAGCCGGGTGCTGGCTCTTCAGCGATTGTATCCTGGAATCGATTGCCTGCACCGATGCAGCGAGGGAGAGAACAGCATCCAGGATGGGTTGAGACGTGGTGGGAGCGGCTGAGGCAGGAGTGGCTAGCACTGATTGAATGAGTGAAATACCAGATTGCGGGGCTTTCCCGAAAATGTAGGCAAAGCTAAGACTGGCTCCATGAATGCATGGGAGGAGTAAAAGGCTACACAACGAGTCTTCCTAGTAGAACTTTTGCTTAAGCTATCATAGAAAGTTGTAGCCACAGATGGCTATGCCACTCATGCGTATCACTCGCAGCGCTCCGCCCACTCGCTCGCACATGCGCTCAGAGAGAGAGAGAGAGTATAAGTAAGTATATATACTCTTTTGATCCCGTGAGGGAAATTTGGTCTCTGCATTTATCCCAATCCGTGAATTAGTGAAACACACTCAGCACACAGTGAACACACAGTGAGGTAAAGCACACACTAATCCCGGCGCAGTGAGCTGCCTGCTACAACAGCGGCGCTCGGGGAGCAGTGAGGGGTTAGGTGCCTTGCTAGGTAGGTTAGGTGCCTCAAGGGCACTTCAGCCGTTCCTACTGGTCGGGGTTCGAACCGGCAACCCTCCAGTTACAAGTCGAAGCGCGTAGGCCATGGCTGCCCACTAAGAGATGTTTTGATTAGATGAAGGAGGGGGTTGTCAAGGCATCAGAATTGATGAAAGACTTGTGTGTTTTGTGTATGCATGTGTGCCTTAATGTCCGTGTTCATTAATGCAAGATCGATATAGGCGTATGTCTGAGCGCAGATCGCAGGCACTTCTCATGGTGTTGAATTCCCCTCCTAAGAGGGGGAAGGTGGGGGTGGAGCTGTTTGGGCTGTCAGGAAAACCACAGGCTGCTTTCTTTTCATTATATGTAGTTGTATTATTTCTCTCTCTGTATACTGTATGTATGTGTGTGTGTGTGTGGTATCTGTGTATGTGTGTGTGTGTGTGTGTGTGTGTTTGTATCTGTCTGTGAATGTGTGTGTGTGTGGGGGGGGGGGGGGAATGAGAGAATGAGTACTCGTTTGTGCTCATTAATCATAAAATGGAGTTAGGCCCAGACCTCCCTTTAAAGACAGTCATTTCCTCTCACTGTATCACAATCACACACGCGTACACACACGCACACTCACACACACACACACACACACACACAAACACACACACACACACACAAACACACACACACACACACACATTCACCCAGATAAAGCCTTACCATACCATACAGTACACAAAGACATTTAGTTAAATTACATTACACACACACACACAAACAGAGAGAGAATGAGAGAGAGAAGGGAGAGAGAGAAAGATTAAGTCTGGAAATGGAAGCATTGCAAAACTGTGGAGTTTGGAAAGTGCTAATTAAAAAGTCACTCGCTAATCTTAATTTATGACTTATTTCAGATGAGTACAGAGAGCGTGGAGGAGTGAGGGAGGGAAAGAGGGAGGGAGAGAGGGAGGGGAAGAGAAAGAACAGGAGAGGGAGGGGAGAAGAGAGGAGAAGAGGAAAGCAGCCGACATTTGATCCTCCTATTAGAAGTTAAAAGTGAGTCCTGTCAGGCGATTTCACTTCAGTTCATTTTCACATTTTCATGTTTCTCTCTCTCTCTTTCTCTCTCTCTCTCTCTCTCTTCTTGCTCAGCTTCTGTGCCTGTGGATCCAAAAAGGAATAAATTACAGCAGCCAGCCTCTGATCATGTATATCACACACACACACACACACACACATGTTCACACACACACACACACATGCACACACCACACATACACACACAGAGAAAGAGAGATATATACTCACTGGCATATGCAAATAGACAGACAGGCAGACAGATACTACTGCAATTATTTCCACAGACATTTTAAATCCACAGACAAATCAAAATGCATAAATGACACAGATACTTATACAACACATCATGCAGCACATACAATATACAAAACTAGGTATGTACAAAGATCGTCAGAAAACCCACACACAGAGAGGCAACACACATGCCACTGCACACATCATCTCACCCAGACACTTGTAACTGCACAATGCACTCTATCATACTGAAGCTATTGCAGACATACCAGCCGACCCAAACAGAAATAAAAATATATGTACATCTGCGCGCACACACACACACACACACAAAAGTGTGCACACACAAACAAAGAGGCAAACACATGTGCGTGCACCTGCAAATACAAATGTACACTTTCCTATTCAGAGAGACGGGCACACACACACACACACACACACACACACACACACACACACAAGCTGAGAGTAGATAAGGGTATTAGAGAGTTTGGGAAGGAAAGCACTGCATTTACACAATGTTCACAGGCAGAGCCAGAGTGCCTGAGGCTTTGATCAATGTCTGTGTGTATGTGTGTGTGTGTGTGTATATGTGTGCGCATGTGTGTGTGTGTATGTGCTTGTGTGTGTGTGTGTGTTCTTGTGTGTGTATGACAGAGCGAATGTGTGTGTGTGTGTGTTCCTGTGTGTGACAGAGAATGTGTAGTGAGTGCATGCTTGTGTGTATGTGTGCATATAAGTGAGAAAGAAAGAGAGAGAGAGAGAAAGAGGGAGAGAGCGAGCTTTGATCAGCCTAGGGAGGGTGACATTGGCTTGGGGTGTGTGTGTTGTTGTGGTGTCGTCTTAACACTGGGGGAGAAAGGGAATAAATAAACACAACAAGACAGCAAGACATCCCCACAGCCTTCGTCTTCGTGATATGTGGCCTCAGGCGCTCTGCAATTTCCCTCCTATCCTCTCCTCATCTCCTCTTCCCTTCTCGTGTCTTTGCTGTCCTCTCCTGTCTTCTCTTCTCTTCTTTCTCTTTGCTGTCTTGCACCTCTCCTCTCTTTGTTTTTATTTGTGTCCCTCACTCAGAACACTCTTCTTCTCTTCTGTGCCCTCCTTCTTTTATATGCCACACACCTCTCCTACTCCCCCTACGCTCCTAACTCTGCGTTTACTGAAAGCTAATGGCTAATCTCATAGTGCAAGGAAGGTGACATGTCTGTGAGTGTGTGTGTGTGTGTGTGTGTGTGTGTGCTTGTGTGTGTCTGCGCGCATGTGTGCATGTGTGTGTGTGTGTGTGTGTGTGCGTGCATGCGTGCGTGTATGT
>NW_027468576.1:12263282-12280782 GCF_046254945.1 Alosa pseudoharengus | reverse complement strand
TATTTCAGATGGGAAACAACAAGGTAGGCAAAATGATGGTGCTTGTCAAAACCTTAGCACAGCTGGAATAATGCTTAGGCTGATGTTAAAGCGCACATGATGTTTAAAGCCATACACAACAGTAAATTGGAAGAAAAATAAAGGTAACTTTAGCCTTAGGGCTGTATAAAGTTGTCCAAATGAATGTGTTGTAATTAGACGTTGTTGTTGTAAAGATATTGCATGTGGATGTTATACTATATAGGCTACTTTTTAGGTGACCAATGCGCGAACAAAACCGGGAAACGGACAAATATTATCAAGTCTTTGAATGTTTCCATGTGTGCACAGGGGTGTCTGTAGATCAGTGTGCATAGCATTCATTCCTGCAGGTGCCCCTGTGGCCATGCTTGCGCCCTTAAAATAGCATCTGAATTTGCGCCACTCACTTGGATTATCCTGGTCTGTGGCGGTATTGTTTTCTGAAACTGCAAAATATCAACAGGGAACGTTTGCGCCGCCTCCTCTTTTTGCTGAACGGCCCCCATGGGCGCAATTGCATTTCCTAATTTACCAACGTGTGTCTGTGGAGGGAAAATTCCAATATGCACTGAATGCAAAATAGGAAAGACACAAGCGCCAGTATACAAAGTCAATTGCACTTGAGTGCATGATAGGGGCCTCAGTGTGTGTGTGTGCAAGTGTGTGTGTGCATGCGTGTGTGTGTGTGTGTGTGTGTGTGTGTGTGTGTGTGTGTGTGTGTATGCATGTGTGTTTGTGTATGTGTGTGTGTGTGTGTATGTGTGTGTGTGACTGTGTGTGTGTGTGTGCAAGCGTGTGTGTGCATGCGTGTGTGTGTGTGTGCATGCGTGTGTGTGTGTATGTGTGTGTGTGTGTGTGTGTGTGTGTGTGACTG
The DNA here is from genome assembly GCF_046254945.1 of Alosa pseudoharengus. Lineage (NCBI taxonomy): Eukaryota > Metazoa > Chordata > Actinopteri > Clupeiformes > Clupeidae > Alosa > Alosa pseudoharengus. The sequence goes on along the minus strand of NW_027468576.1, from coordinate 12,279,887 downwards.
TGTGTGTGTGTGTGTGTGTGTGTGTGTGTGTGTGTGTGTGTGTGTCAGTGCGGTGCTAATCACTGTAGCCAGGTGACAATCCTGGAGCTGTCAATCCCGGAGCTGAGAACATAACTGTATTCTACGCTAAAGCAAATTAGATAAATGATCATGTGCACACCTGCTGTGCTGGAGTCAAGTGTTCATCCACACCTGAAGTACAGGAAACTGGATAGCAGCATTACCAACAAGAAGTGATACGTAGGGTCTTAAGCATGTAAATGTAGTGATGTGGTGTAAAGTGGGGTATTTAAAATAACACTCGTCATTTGAACATATACCTATCTTCTTCTTCTTCTTCTTTTTTGACCATGTATTTATCTGTCTCAACTTTCTCAATCTCTGTTTTTAACCATCTCTGTGACACACACACACACCCACACACACACACGCGCACACACATGCACACGCACACACACACACAGATACAAGCAAACAAACAAACACAACTCCTCACATCTGCCATTCTCAGTGATGGTGGAGCTGGGGAACAGGCTGTAATTCTCACAACAGTGTGATTGGCATCAGAAGGTGAAACATTTCCGCTTTAACAAGCTCTCTCTCTCTCAGTGTGTGTCTCTGACAGGTGTTGTGATGCTAATCCTCTCTCAGGCAGGTGGAGCGGTAGGGAGCTCCATTCAATTTCCTCAACCTACAGATGTGTGTGTGTGTGTGTGTGTCTGTGTGTGTGTGTGTGAGAGTGTGTGTGTGTGTGTTGGTACACCTGGTCAAGCAGACTTCTTAAAATGCATTAACACGTCAGAGAGAACAGAACAGACAGGCAAAATCATGAAACTAATGATTATAAAAGACGTTTTTCATGAGATGTTTTTTATGAGAATGGTTCAGATAGATAGATAGATACTTTATTGATCCCCAAGGGGAATTTTTTTTTTTAGATAGATAGATACTTTATTGAGTATTGGTTCCAATACACTACATACAGTAGGGTACACCTTAGACTGCCCTGGTCCAACCGAACTATACCAAAAGCTGTTAACACGATGCCATGCACCTGGGTGATGTGCAAAATAGGAATGCCAGAGTCCTGTACATGTGTGCTGTATACTAGTGTCCATTTAGACTAATCCCAACAGTCATCACAGCATTCACTCAACAATCACTACAGCACACTAGTTTGCTATTTGGTTGTGTAAGCAATGACTGATTTGCTCATTTTGGACTCCTAGCTATCTGGGTAACTTTAGCAGACAGACTGGAGAACTGAGGGACAGGGGTAGGCCTAGTGGTGGACTGGTCAGTACTCTTGGTGTTGGTAGGCTGGTGGACTGGTCAGTGCTCTTGGTGTTGGTAGGCCTAGTGGTGGACTGGTCAGTACTCTTGCTGTTGGTAGGCCTAGTGGTGGGCTGGTCAGAACTCTTGCTGTTGGTTGCTGTCTTGCTGTGTTAGCTAGCTAACCACCCAGCTTGCTTATATCAGGAGGAATCTTTTTTTTGTGTTTTAGCTTCTTCTCTCACCTCGAAGATGTAAAAGGGGCTACATGAACAATTCTCAGGGATTCAATTTGTCTTCAAAGCACATTGTCTACAGTAACCTACTCCTCTTCCATTGATTTGCACTAAATTCAATGCACAACTTTAGTTGGCTATTTCGAGAGAGTAGCCTACGGCCCAAAGCTAACTGGCTTTAAAAGTCAACATTAGGTGTATCTGAGCTTTTAACACCGGTCCATGGACAACAGATGTAAAATATCCATTTTATAAAACCTTAACATAAACTAGATGTACCGCAGAGCGGTACAAAACATGACCGCCGCCCAGTCCAGCACATTTTTTCCACAAAAAGAAATCACACTGAAAGGCCTATATGATTCTAACTATCTCACTAAATTGCATTATCCACACTCAATTCTCACTGGTATCTGCTAGACAACAAGTACCAAAACATGATTAGTTCATAGATTTCACATGTAAAATTCATTTTATACAACCCCACCTCCATCTTGCCTGTTCATAATTCTGAGAAATTCTTGAAATGTGTGCATGTACATGTTTATGTTATGTGTGTGTGTGTGTGTGTGTGTGTGTGTGTGTGTGTGTGTGTGTGTGCGTGCTTGTGTGTGTGCCTGCGTATGTGCATGTCTACTGTGTGAGTATGCGTCATACGCAGGGTGCGATTTGTAGGGGGGGATGGTTAGGATTTCCCCCCCTCTGGTTTTCCTATCCCTACCTCTGCTAAATTATTTTTATCGTCGGGGGGGACAACATTTATCCCCCTCTGCCCCTCATATTGATTAATGCTACTTCATAAGTAAAGCGCTGCAACGTGAGAACAGTCTAGTAGGCTAGCCCACATAATAACCTGACATCAGAAACTCACCGTCACCGTCAGCACTGATGCTGCTGACAGTGGCTGCGTGATAACTTAATTTGGCCTTGATCGTGCAGGACATTTCAGAATGTCGACTGTGTAATCCATCATAAATGGCTAGGTTCAATGGAAAAGTTAGCTGGACAAATGAAAGAAAACGAGAAGGATTCAGTGAAGCATAATAATGTTTTAGAACCTTCAAAATTAGAAAACCGATGCAACTGAGATGGAGGACAACTGCACGTAGAGTAGAACGTAGGCCTATTGTCCGAAGGAACTTACATTAAATGAGGAGATATTTGCTGAATGTCACAAAAAGTGTTAAGAAATTGCTTGGCATCGCTTATTCAATGGCTCTCTACCGAAACACCTGTAGTTTGCGGAGGACGAACGAGAAAGCACTCGTTTGATAAATCAGCCAGTAGACAAATAACTTTTAGAAATAATCTGTACTGCAAAAACGAATGTTGGTGGGTATTTAAACTAGCCTATCTAGCGGGTGTTTTAACAGCTGCAAGAAATAGAAGCTTCATGGTCTTTATCTTGTGGTTCATAAATTATTTTCATTAAACTTCAAGTTGCCCTATAACTTTACTCTCCAAACTCTTCACTGCACTGTAGGCATTTAACTGACAGTATGATAGGCTATTTATTTTCTGTAGGCTACAATAAACACATTTATTTGTTCAACTTTTGCAATATTACGCACTTGGCTACTGAACGCAAATCAGCAGTAGAGAGAATGCACGTAGCCTACGCAGCATGTAGCGCAATGTGTAGGCTATTTAGTTACCAACTAACACTGTTAGCCAATTCACTAACTTAAGACTTGCCATCATATACAACGTTTTTTTACACAACAAATACAGAAAGGATGGAGGCAGCAAAAGTAGAGAAGTCATTTCAGATGGGGCAAGAACAAGGTGAATTTGTATGCTTGTCAAAACGTAGTCCTACCCTGCATTAGAGCTGATCATCATACCAAGCACACTCGCTGTTTAAAGTCATACACCACGGTAAACTAAAACTAAAATGTTACAAAGGTGGCAAAAACAATATAGGGTATTATTAGCCATGACATTACTAGGCTATGAATCGTTTGTTCATTTTTTTTTTTTTTTGGGGTGGGGGGGGGGGGGGTTACAAACTTATTCAAAATCATCCCCCCCTCTGGTTTTTACACAAATCGCACCCTGGTCATATGTATGATTACTGTGAATGTGTGTGTGTGTGTGTGTATCTGTTTGTGCACATGTGTGCACATGAAATGGGTTAACATGACCCCTGGAGGCAAACATACGGAAAAAATGGTCATCCTAGGCCCTACAGTTCTCAAGATATTCACAGAGAACTGTGTCTGCCCTACCCTCCTTTCGGGGGGTCCAGTCCAGCGGAGGGGCTACAGATCAAAATGAAAAATGATGGTTCCATGCTATCCATGTGGGGGTACATGCCCACCAAGTTTTGTGTACCCCGGTCTTTCAGTGTCCCGGGAATCCTTGTTGGTGTACGTCACTAAATGTACACAGAAATTATTTTATTGTAAGGTCCCCCATGAACGAAAGTACACAAAACTTGGCATGCATTCGGAGGGTGGCATAATGATCCTACACTTTTAATTTCGTGCAGTTTTGACCTTGTCAGCCAGATATATTGTGATGAAAACACCTCATTTTTTGGCTTTTTAATTTTTAACTAGGTGGCGCTATACATGAAATAAGTGGTAATGGGATGGGTTGACATGCCCCCTTAAGACCAACATACATAAAAAAGGTGGACCTCCTAGGCCAGGGGTGGGCAACTAATTTCCCCAAGGGGCCACATGACAAACTGGGACTGTTGAGGAGGGCCGGACCCAAAATAGCCTACGAAACTCAAGTCTGAACTCAATTCTGTTCAATTCTATTCTGTTCTTGTATAACATTAAGCAAATCATATGGTTTTGTTTACTAGTCGTAAGAACAGATGAAAATGTGAGGGAGACAAAGGAAAAACAGCAATATTTAATCTATGTCCGTATTTAATCCTCATTCTCCAAAATGATTTTTTGACATTGAATTTTTTTTTTCAGTTTTCAAAGACTTGATATAAAAAAAAGTACTACAATATCTATATAATTAGGCTAGGTCATGAAAATGTGAAGGAGTCAGTACAACCGATAGGCCTGTGCCACCATTTCATCAACACTTAGCAATATTTCATCATTAAATCATTACCATCATTAAATTAACACTATGCAGAATAAGACTACGAAAATGTGGAGCAGACAATAGTAGGCTGTCATTAGTTAATCAACATGCACAAAGAAAACTATTTTAAAAATGTAGGCTATGTTTTTGCTTTAACTTTATGCACATAACTGTGATTGGTGAACTCGCTCTGTTTGTTGAGCGGCTGCTTCAAGCAACCTGTGGGTAGTAGCATCATACTAGTTCGCTAACATAAGCTTTGCAAATAAACTCAGACATATTTTGGTTACAATTACGGGGTTATCCGATTGTAAACTGTCTATCTGCCAGTAACGTTTTGAAATGAACACTTCGTATCGCCAACGAGCAGCAGTAGGAGTTCCAGTCGTTCTAACAACCTTTGCGGTGGTGAGCGACGCAGACATAAGAGACACAAAACGTTGAAAGGTTTACGCCGACGTAAAGGCAACTGCATTGTGTCGACGCAGAAGCATAAATTCTGTTCACCAGCACATCAGTGAGGGTGTTTACGTCGTATGCATCCACGCACAAATGTATGGGCGTACAAATAGCAGTCGCTTTCAAAATAAAAACAACGATATTGATTTGCATGCATTATCTCTATGCTAGGCTCTTGACTTTTGTTCTTTCACGGACCTTACGTAGACCTTACGCGGGCCGGTCAGGGAAAGCCCACGGGGCCGGATGTGGCCCGCGGGCCGTATGTTGCCCATGTATGTCCTAGGCCCTACGGTTCTCGAGATATTCACAGAAAACTGTCTCCGGCCACCTACAGGCCAGTTGGTGTATAGTAACATAAATTAATTGATTGTGTGGCCCCCCATGAACGGAATTCCACAAAACTTGGCGTGCATACAGAGGGTTTCATAATGATCCTACACTTCCAATTTCGTGCAGTTTTGACTATGTTAGGTCACAGATACCTTCAATTACAACACCTCATTTTTACTTTTTTGTGTTTAACTAGGTGGCGCTATACATGAAATGAGTGGTTATGGAATGGGTTGACATGGCCCCTTGAGATCAACATACAAAAAAAAAATGGTCCTCCTAAACCCTACGGTTTTCGAGATATTAACAGAAAACTGTGTCTGCCCTACCCTCCTTTCGGGGGGTCCAGTCCAGCGGGGGGGCTACAGATCAAAACGAAAAACGATGGTTCCATGCTATCCATGTGGGGTTACATGCCCACCAAGTTTCTTGTACCCCGGTCTTTCAGTGTCCCGGGAATCATTGACGGAAATTTGGGCATGCGAAAAAGAAAAAAAAAAAAAATTCTGACTAAACCTATATGACCGCCGCTTCTCTGCGCGGCGGTCATAATAAATAGATAAAAAGATAAGCCATTTTTCGTATGAGACTTCAGTGAGGTAAGATACGATTAGAGACATTCGATGAGGTGCGATTTGACATATCTGGCCCCTGACTCCCTTCCTCTTGCATAGTAGTCACTGAAACAGCTCTGTATGGGTTCAATGCAACATGAGCTATGCTAATAGAACAAATAGACTCATATTGTTCTCCATCATGTTTCACATGCAAATCATGCCGCCCTCAAATGTATTTGTCCTGCCCATAATCCTTCTGCTCTGCAGCTCTTATTGTTGTAATAGCACTGATGATACATTAGAGAGACCTTAACAAGCTTAATGATCCTGATGACAGCTGACGGCTGCTAATTATTGAAGCCACAACCCAATTTACTACATCTACAGCAGGGGAAAGCACTTTACAGGTTAGCTCTGTGTGTGTGTGTGTGTGTGTGTGTGTGTGTGTGTGTTTGTGTATGTGTGTGTGTGTGTGTGTGTGTGATAGTTGAGCAGTACTTCAAGTGTCCATGAATAATGTATTATCAATGCATTTATCATGAATAGCCACTTTTATTTAAGAATGTATTAGTGGCCTAATGGTAGGTGTGTGTGTGTGTGTGTGTGTTTCAGTGCGTGCGAGAAGACTATGTTCCATAGTCCACATTTCTTTTTATTCTATTTCATTTTATGTGACTCAGCTGCTGCATGTTAAATGGAAAAAAGACCCAGAAGTGAGAGTGTGAAGGAGAGGGAGGGTGAGACGGTGAATGTCTTGAGCACACTGCATTTGAATTCTTCTAAGGAGGGAATAATAGATGCAAAAGGCTCCAAGGCACTTATACCCACACATTCCCTCGCTCACATAATCACACACACACACACACACACACACACACACACACAAACCCACACACACACACACACACACACACACACAAACACACACACACACACACACACACACACACACGTGCGTGCACACACACACACACACACATACCAACACACACACACACAGACACACTCTTTCACATACGCATGCAGACACACACATGGCTCTCCCACTCTCACCCTCTCGTGTACACAGTCTCCTCCACAGTTCATCTGCCACTACAGAGAGATAGAGAGAGATAGAGAGAGATAGAGAGAGAGAGAGAGAGAGAGACCTTTCCATTTAGATTTGTCTCCTTTGAAAAACAAATCCATTACCATTGAAAAACAAATCCATCCCTCACTAAAGCCTTTAGTGTCTCTTCCTACTTATGTAATAATATTACAATTGCGATAGCCTACATGCTTTTAACACATATCTTCAATCAGCTCCTCATCTTCCAACTGCTCTCATGGTGTTGAATGGCACATCCACTGGTGGCATCTCTCGTTGCTGGGTGAGAGTGTTTGTGCACAGGGGCGGAGAGAGCTGCCGTGAGCAGATGCTGCAGGGTGGGACAGCTCCAGAGGACGAAGAGCGGAGTGGTGGCCAGAAGCACCCACACACACACACACACACACACACACTCACACAGACGTTTACACATTCAAATATGAACACACCCACACGGACACACACACACGCACAGACACACACACACACACGCACAGACAGACACACACACACACACACACACACACACACACACAAGGACACACACACACTCGCACACACACACACACACACACACAGCCCTGGCTGCACTGATCAGCTGAGTGTGCAGCCGTGGCCACAGATGGGCCTGGTTGTGGCCACATGGACGCCTCTGATGTCCCTCGCCTCGCTCAGCGCCCGGAGAGCTGCCTGCCTGTCCTCCCGCTCCATTTATCAGTCAGCACATTCTCTGCTGCCACTGTGCTCTGTGTGTGTGTGTGTGTGTGTGTGTGTATGTGTGTGTGTGTGTGCGTGTGTGTGTTCATATCTCAATGTATAAGTGTGTGTGTGTGTGTGTGTGTGGCTGAGATGGCATAAAAGCATGGTCATTTTTCTATTGTCTGCAAAGATCAAGGCAGGAAGGTCTCCTTTAATGTCAGCAGATGCATCGGCAGCCGGACAGGCCAACTCTGGAGCGGCAGACCCTCAGGCGGCGTTGGCACTGGAGGTCCTGGGCAGTCAAGGACCTGGATGATGCAACACAATTTAACAATGTCCATCTCCGTGCAGCCGGTGGATGGCTGAAGCTGCCCGTCCCCAAATCTGTCTCCCTGATGGCTACACCACACACCTCCAGGTCGGGAAGGAGGGACGGAGAACTGCTTGTACCACACATTATGTGCTCCTGTTTCAGACTTCACCATAGAGGACGTCTGTTGGTGTCCAGCCCATGGGGAATGGTCATCCATGGAGAATGAATGCCATGGAACATACCGCAATACTGGTGATTCTGCCCTGCTGGCATCTGCCCTTGCTGGAACCTAGTGTGCTGATGAAAGCACACCTACAGCTGGACACAACATGCAACAGACAACAGAATGAAGATCGCCGTGAAACAGGATGACCCATAATGACCGCAGTGGCTTTAGGAGATCTTTTCGGCACACGTAAGGCACTGTAAAGAGACAGGAACGGTGATCTACATTCTGAGAAGCCGGGGGGGGACAAAACGGCTGGAACAAAACAACGTCCTATAAAACAAAAAACACACAGAAAACACTCTTGCAGAGATCAACATGCACCAGCGCTGTCTGAGTGAGGAATAGAGGAGAGCAGAGGCGAAAGAGCAGGGGGGTGCGGGATAGTGGCCCCACGCTCACATAAAACTGACAGGAAAGAAGAATTCCTCTGAATAAAACATTTCCTTTCAATGGCTGTCGTGCATGGAGACTACTGAAAATACATGTGTGTGTGTGTGTGTCTGTGTGTCTATGAGTGTGTGTGCATGAGAAAGATTGAAAGAAAGAATTTAAAAGGAACAAAAGGTGAGAGACAGGTTGAGGCAGATTGGGAGAGACTGACCGAAAGGTTGAAAGAAAGGAAGCATGTGAGAAAAAATAACATCAGGAGGAACGAAGTAGGACCAGAAAACAAACAGAGAGATGAGCATCAAAAGGGACCGAAGTGAATAAGAATGTTGGTGAAAGAGAGAGAGAGAGAGAGTGTGTGAGTGTGAGAGAGAGAGTGTGTGTGTGTGAGAGAGAGAGAGAAATGTTGGGGGTGGGAGATGAAAAGGTAGACAAGACTACATAGCAATTCTTCAAACTGTATACTTGAATTCTGTGCCATATTTTTGGATCCAATCAGATATGCCAGAGTTTCATATTTACCTTTTGGACTTATATTTGCATACTTTGGGTTTGCATACTTGGAAATGATCCTTGATATGGTTATATAAAGACAGCACACATTTAAATTAGGCCACATAGTCTCACCGTGGTTCACATAGACAGCATATGTGGGCATAAGTTCTGTTTTAAAGACAAAACAGACAAAACTATGTTATTGGTTTTTTTACATAATCCATGAGGAATGCAAACAGAATATTGTTTACAAAAAATTAACTCTACAAATGTCCAGTGTTCTTCCCAAACTAGTTCAAAATATATGCAATATGTTTTACAATATTTTGCAAATATTGTTTTGCAATATGTCTGTATATGTACGTATATACAAACCTTTACTGCATTTCATTGTTTCTGTAGGCCTATTTGTACTCTACACAATGACACTAAAGTTGAATACAATCTGATCTAATCTAAACTTGCTATGTACTTGCTCACCAAATGTTTTCTGTATTCAGTCAAGGAGGTTGGATATTAGGCTTACATCACTCGGCACTGAGGCCCCCTGGCCTCTATTCAAGTAGAATTATGCAAGATGGATGATGTAAAAGGAAATAGTTTTGTAATTCTGAAGTCCAATTCCCTGAGGAGATTTCAACAAATGTGAAAATCAATTCCAGAAGCAGTTGTGGAGAACAGATAGAGGATGAGAGTGGAGGTGATTTGACCCTGGCTCGGCCCAGTCTGGAGTTGATAGCCTTAGAGGTGCCATAGGGCTGGATATGGCAGTGTTTTGTTTCAGTACACTAAAACGAATGTGTTGAAAGCAACACAACTATGAAGGTATATTGGGTGCAAAAGTGGCGAGCACATTTAACTGCAGATTTTGCATGTGCAGACTAAAGTCATAAATGTGTAACAGTAAAGTTGAAGTTGTACATATTTTTTTATATCTTGTTAACACAAAATAGGGGCTACGGGTTCACAAATCCTTTTTACAGGTACACAAATCCTATCCTGTGAGTCACAACTTTCAAGAGTCATGCACTCGACACTTTTGCTCCAATCGTTGCAGCGCAGTTGGTGCGAAACACATTTGCACATCCGTATTTCATAATCTGAGAACATGCACAACATTCGTGCATTTGTAAACCCAAATGTGAACTAATGCATCCAAAGTTGTGCATCTGTGAAATAATATCTCATTAATAAAATTCTACAGATCGCTTTGATTTTCTTGCACGACTACAAGTCAATTGATACAAGTGCTCGAATCTGCTTCTGCGAGTGACGGTACTTTTGCTCCTGGCTAGGTGATATAATAGGAGCAAAAAGATTTGTATGTGTGCACGTCGAGCGAATCAATCGAGAAAACAAGGCGGCCGGATCTGGATCCTGGATCGCGCTCAGACTACCATTGCCTGCTCATAAGGTAGGTAATATGATAATAATATGAAGAAAGTTATCTTGTTTGTTGGTTTACATTATCATGACAGCTATGTTTAGCTTAGCTTACCTGCTTGCTAAATCCTCCAGTGCCAGATCAAGCTAGCTAGCTATCGCTAGATAAACTAGATGTACCGCAGAGCGGTACAAAATATGACCGCCGCCCAGTCCAGCACATTTTTTCCACAAAAATAAATCACGCTGAAAGGCCTATATGATTCTAACTGTCTCACTAAATTGCATTATCCACACTCAATTCTCACTGATATCTGCTAGACAACAAGTACCAAAACATGATTAGTTCATAGATTTCACATGTAAAATTCATTTTATACAACCCCACCTCCATCTTGCCTGTTCATAATTCTGAGAAATTCTTGAATTGTGTGCATGTGTGCATGTACATGTTTATGTTATTTGTGTGGGTGTGTGTGTGTGTGTGTGTGTGCGTGCTTGTGTGTGTGCCTGCGTATGTGCCTGTGCATACAAGCGTACATATGTCTACTGTGTAAGTATGTGTCATACGTATGATTACTGTGAATGTATGTCTGTGTGTATATCTGTTTGTGCACATGTGTGCACATGAAATGGGTTAACATGACCCCTGGAGGCAAACATACGGAAAAAAATGGTCATCCTAGTCCCTACAGTTCTCAAGATATTCACAGAGAACTGTGTCTGCCCTACCCTCCTTTCGGGGGGTCCAGTCCAGCGGGGGGGGCTACAGATCAAAACGAAAAATGACGGTTCCATGCTATCCATGTGGGGTTACATGCCCACCAAGTTTTGTGTACCCCGGTGTTTCAGTGTCACAGGAATCATTGATGGAAATTTGGGCATGCGAAAAAAAAAAAAAAAAAAAAAAAAAAAAAATCTGACTAAACCTATATGACCGCCGCTTCGCTGCGCGGCGGTCATAACTAGGGTTGCACCGAATCCAAGGTTCGATTTCGGATTCGGACGAATCTTAAGCTTTTTGATGGGATGCCGAACCTTGTTCTAAAACCGAACCGAATCCTAGGCTACTCAGTGTTTCTGCCGCTGCTAGAATATGAGTGCCGTTGCAATAGGCTACACAAGATAGGCTACCGCTAACTATCCACCCCCTCATGTCATGTCTCCCTGCCATTGTTTAGTAGGCCTACTCACCACAATCATAGAAATATTATCTTATTATCTCTTATGATCCAAAATAGATATTCTTTGAGTTGTTAGGTTTTTGAACCTTTATTTTAACTAATGACATAGAAAACATGATCAATTGCATCCACATATCAGTTTCCTAAAACTGTGCCTTGGAAACTGCAAAGCTCTTAAAGTGACAGGTACTAATTAGCCTCACGGTCTTAAAGTGATAGGCACTCAATTAGACCTACACACCACCAATACAATGTAGCCTAATGACATTAAAGATAACTGAAATGGTTTAGCTCACAGGCAGAATGTGGTTAAAATGAATTGTAAAAAAATATTTTCTGTCTTGTGCCATTTATTTTTACATTTTGTTTCATATCAATTTCTACCAGTAAATGAAAAAGATGAACAGAAAAAACATGAATAATCCTGCCTATAATGTGACCAGATCACATGCTGCAATAATCATGCTTTGTAAATGGCATTTTCCCCCACAGTTTCACAGTTTTTGGTGATGTTTATGCATGCAAAACAGACATGACTGGGATTCGGTATTCGGTTCGGTATTCGGCCGAATCTTAAAGAAGGTATTCGGTATTCGGCAGAACCTTAAAAATAAGCCTTAAACCTAAAAATCAGGATTCGGTGCATCCCTAAAAATAACACAACTTGCGTTGAAAACAACGCAACATGCTTTGTTTTTTAACACATCTCTGTGTCCAGATAGGGACAACACATGTGTGAGGCGAAATCCGTCATTTTGCCCACGGTGCTATTTTGAGAAAATCCACGATAAACAAACGTACAGGTTAAAATGTCAAATTTCACGATTTCGCATAATTTCGACAGTATACAGTCTACACTTTCATATTGTGAACAAATTTCACGGATAAATATAAGTTTTGACTGTTAAACCCTTACTTTATTTAGGTGAAGATTCAACACATTAGCAGTCATTCCCTTTGTCCGCCGCTATAAGGTTTTACGGTAGGGTACGGTAGAGCAAATTTACTCATTAGGCTACTCATTACTCGTTACTCAATGTGTCAGCTCTATATCGTTCTTGGCAGATGTAACCGAATATGAATGTGAAAGACTTGCCTTTCAGGGCACGAACGGTCAAAAGCACAAACTTAGAAATATCCTGACGTCATTTCAGGGACCATACACAATCTGTGTAGGCTACACAGAACTTCCTCTCCCCTTACTTCCTCCGAAATAGATGAATTATATTCTATAGTGACCTTATGACCGTCCCAGGTATTAACTAGGGGGCAGAAAAAGACTCATTGCACGGTTGAAACTATGGTTGAAACTGCAGTCATCCGCTTCAAAGTCACGCTACCGTAAGGCTAATCATAGTTGTGTGCCTTCACACTATCGCACGTGACAATTTACTTAAAAAAGTGATTTTCTCCTCTTCTGGCGTATCGTGACAGGAGAACCATGCCAACTTTGGATGCGGTTATCTTAGCGATACTTTTTGCAATACCCACGATATACATATCGTTGGAAAGCTTAGTTTATGGTCATTCGTGTGAGTACAATAACTTAATTTTGTAAATTTTACCAAAACGACTGGTTTCGCCTTGCAGGGTCACATTTGTTTTAAGAATGTAGGTAGAACTAATACAAAATCCTGAACAGACTAATGGTCATGTCTCCTTCTTTCTCAGAAGTTGGGACAGGTATCCATGCATATCCATCTCTGGGGTGACTGTACTGTACCCTCACTCTTAAAATGAATGGAAACAACACAAACTGTGCTGTCCCTGACATTTGATGTTACAGCTTAAATATAATCAAGATAAACAACATTTGATAGACAGAAGAAACATTAATTGTAAACTATTAGTGACATACTTGAGTGCAATGTTATGTTACATGATCACTTGGTGCTAGGGGCAGCATCTTACAAAGGACTACAGGTACAGAAGGCAAAAAGTAAAAAATTCTGCAACCAGTTGAATCCGACTAGGGTCATTTTCCGACCCCACCCCATCTCTCTCTCCCACTCACTTCCTGTCAGTCTCGTCACTATCCTGTCATAATAAAGGCAAAAAAGCCCCAAAATATATATACTCAAATTATGCAAACCAACACCTTTTTGGTCTGAGCATTGGAGTTTGCTGACCAGTTGCTAGCATGAAAAAGTAAGATAGTCCAAAGCATAATTTTCTCTTTGCTATCAGGAGAAATGGTAATTTTATATGAACCATGGAGTGCGAAACTAGTCGTTTCTGTGATTTCTCCCTACCTATGGGAAAAACTCCCAGCTTCTTTATGTTGTTGCAAACGGAAGTTTATGAGGAATGTGACGAAACTTTGCCACGCCTCCACTTCCCATCAACCAGATAACTTAGTCAAGGCTAACCTGCCGGCACCGCTGCAGCATTTGCTCGTGCTCGCAACCCACCACCTCCCTGTTCGCCTCCCGGCAGAGCATTTCGGGACCCCGGCCAGTGACCTTGCCAAACATGCTATCTCTGCTTAATTATACTTATGCTGTTCTGACACTTAAATGGTAATATACTCTTAGCTCAGGTCCAGTCTGGTCCTCTTATATCGCGCAGCGCTTATTCTATTGTCTGGCATCTTGCCCAGCCTCTGCCAGCGCAGCCAGGTCAGGCACGATGTCACGTTAAGCTTCTCGGGTGCCCGTGGTCGTCACCCCGGGTCGACGTCTGCCAGCGCAGTTCCCGTCTGGCGTGATGCCGTGATGCACTTCGCGACCACGAGCGGTAATGCCACGCAGAGCTGCCGTGTTCCTGAGAAGCTCATTAGGACCCTGACTAGTGACCTAGACAAAGCGCTCATACATTTATTCTGTCTGGCAAATTTTATATAGTGAACGCTTGAACTCAAGTTGTGTACCTGCAAGTGACTCAAACAGGTGCACATTGCAAAACTGATGTTTTAAGGGAAAAGATGGGACACCAGTGTTCTTAACCCAAAGCACAAATTGACCTGAAAACATTGTGTCATCATTTCTCTTTTCATCACTTTAATTCCTTTTTCCATCTCCTTTTTTGCTGTTTTGAATTCTTCCTTTCATCATTGCTTGAGTACATCCAAGGGAGTGTTTGCCTCACATGCCCTCCTCGTACAAGCAGGGTGATGTGTGTGCGTAGCCTCTGTCTGTCTACCTGGGAGAGTAACTGCCTGCTAACTAGCTTCCGATCACAGTGGCAACAATCATGACTTCACCCCCTGATAATGCAATCTGTCAGAAACAACATTCTCTGGCCCTGACAAAAGCTCCTGCAGCCATGCAGAAAGAGCATGGGGTAATTTCATATGCTCCACAAAGGATGATGATGAAGGAATGTGCTAAAGAAAAGTGCTAATAAAGGAATGGCAAAAAGATGAGAGTGATTTTAAACAAATTCCTTATAGGCAAGTCCCGCCACTCTGCAGACATCTTGGTAACGGCTTCGGGTAGTTATTTTGGGCAGATATGTTCCTATTCAGATGAATGGGGAGGCAAGTATGAGAGGTCATATTGACATAAAAAGTGCATCAGGCAAATCTGTGTTTAAATCTGAATTGAACAATATAAATATCTCCCCCAAAATTGCTAAAATAAGGCTAAAAAGAATGTTTTTACAAAAATGCTTTTGGTCACTTACATTACAGAAAGGAGCCGAATGTGTGAAGACAACCGCCATATTGGCGTTACAAACTAACCCTTGCATTTCTATGGAGGATTCTTTGAGTGCTGTGACTCCTCATTAGAAAGTCTCTGTTTCAACTCTCTCTCACACTCACACTCTTCAGAATATACACAGACACACACACACACACACACACACACACACACACACACACACACACACACTAAGAAGTCTGTTGTGTGTGACACTTTGATGAAGACCCCATCACATCCATATGGTAGCATCACATGCAGCAGCCTCTGGGTTCTTGCTCACTCACCCACCCACACACACACACACACACACACTCAGTGAAGCTCCTGCTGCGTGTGGGATCATTGCTCAGTTAGACCCAGGAATGAGTTACACAGCACATAGATGAACAAGAACAACTCTGCCCCTTCATGCCGATAGAATTAACCAGATCTGAGACTGAGGCTTATCAGAACTCTTCCCATTAAACATTAGCCTTTTTTCAGGCTTTGGTTTATGTTGCACAACACAGACACATACACACACACATATGCATATGCTATTTCACACACATACCGCACACACACCAGTGCATAAAAATATGGTTTCAAATGCAGAGGCGGACAGAGTACACAGCTTCATTACTTGAGTAAAAGTACAGATACCCTTTGCTAAATTTTACTCAAGTACAAGTAAAAGTACAACAGTCAGATGTCTACTTAAAGCAACACCAAAGAGTTTTTTGTACCTTAATATAATGTTTCCAAAATCGTTTTAGTGGTTCAACTACTCGGGTCAACGGCACTTCTGCATTTGCTTCGCGGACCTCTATCGGCTATAACCGCACTATGTAAGTTTGCCAGATCGGGTAGCGAATCTGTAGTTCGATAGAATGAGACATAAGTATTCCTAGTATTCCAGTATTTCTAATACATATATTTAAAATACGTATTTCAAATACAAAATACTATTTTGTAATTGAAACACTTGAAGCAAAAACTATCATTAACTTGTTCAGAAAATTGAAATAATCTGGCGAGGTGGGGCCACAGGCTAGCACATTCCCGGGATGGACCTGCTGCGTCTTCATCCATTGTTTCGTCCATGGTTTCGTTTCGTCTCTTATCTAAATCTAACCATGGAGTTGACTTTAGCGGAAAGCTGAAGGTGATTGCTGATAGGCTGTCCCAATCAGTGGCGCCTGCACAATCCAATCACGTTTGAAAGAGAAACAACAAATTGAGGGTTTCCGAGATTTTTCTTTTTTCCTTTTTTTTTAGAAGTAACGGGTACTCACGG
>NW_027468576.1:12253282-12258282 GCF_046254945.1 Alosa pseudoharengus | reverse complement strand
GGGAGTGATCAGCCATCACTATCGCTGTACACTACTTGTTTTTTTGTATATTTCGTCTTTGCTTATTAAGAGTGTTAGTGTGGCTGTAGGCGAGTACGTGAACGCGCTTGGGTTTGTGTATGTGTGTGTGTGCAAGAATAGGAGTCAGAGTAACTGTCCATGGTAGCTCCGCACTGGCTTGTCCCGTCAGGGGCGGCCTAGTGACTGACCAGGGAAAAAACAGGGGGGGGGGGGGTGTTTATCATGTATTTTCTGGGTTTATTTGGCAAGCACAAATAAAGGGCGCGAGCCGCTCCGTGCTGATTACTGCCAGAGGTTACAACAACTCGTTAATGAGCGGCGCGATGGGTCGTCCAGTCTTGTTCTTCCGCTGTCAGCACACACACAGACACACACACACACAACCCCCCCCCCCCCCACACACACACACACACTCAAACACACACACATCTTTCTCTCTCCAATGATGCATGGTATTGGAGGTATTTGATAAGCTGATGCGCCTCCTCTCCTGTGTGGAGTGTGTCTGTGGAACGACGTAGCTAGTGGCCACGGGTTGGGACCTTTGAATGCAGACAACTCAATCCGATGAACCGATGACACATCTGTAGGCAGCTATTCTTGTGATTCACGTAATTATGCGATTAGATTTAGCAGATCTGCGAGCCGCGTGCAAACGTTGCTGCAGGCGTCGCTCGGCTTTTATCGTATTTATTGGGCATTAAGGATTTCTCAGTCGTGAGTTATTTTGTCATGGACCACTTCCAGTGTATACCTGTCCCTATTCGTAGTTGATCAGTTGGAGCAATACTTTCGCAGCTGGATCATTCGGCCGTTATTGTTAGTCCAGTATGCCAAGCACGGTTGCCGCGAGCCTATGTGTAACCGGATTTCTGTCCCGCCGTTAGGTAGATGAAAATAGACTTGTCAGTCAGGTCAGTAGACTAACCGCTGCAGTAAGTCACTGACCTACGACGCTATAAACCACAGGTTCACGCTAGCGCGGGCTCCCGGAGACCATTCTGCATCTTACGCCAATCAATTCTATGCAAATCAAAGAGAACCATTTCTCTCTCTCTCTCTCTCTCTCTCTCTCTCTCTCTCACACGCACACACACACACACAAGAACACAAGCACACACGCACGCAGGAGCCATATATTTCCGCCACCTTTTGAGCAATGACTCAATGAATATGATTGATAAGGACTGCCGTTTGCCGAGCAATTAAAACCACCCAGGCACAGTGGCTCTGAATTGATTTTGCTTGGTGTGTTGGTGTATGTGTTTGTGGAGTTGGGGTTGTTGACTGAGCGTCTTTTTTTGGCCATGCGAGAGTATACCGTCATCACCAATCACCATCTTTTTTGTCCTCACTCGGCAGAGAAAAAAAAACGCTGACTGAAGTCAGTGGTTTTGAATGTTAGTGATTATAAGCGCGTTTCATCAGCTGTGATCACGTTAAACGAAGCAGCGCAAAGATTCCTGTCCAACTTAGCTCTCTCTGAGTCCAGAACCTCCTCCTTTGATCCTTCGGCTCTCTTGTGCTGCATCTCAAGAGGGCTGCTCAGAGAGAGGGGGAGAGGGGGTGTGTGTGTCTGTGGGGCTCTTTTTATGTTAATCCTGTGAGTGGTGTGTGCATAGCATTTTGCAGCACTTCCAAAAGATTCCCCCATTCACTCCTCCCCCTCCACCCCCCCCCCCCCCACACTCTTGCTCATTTGGTCTGTTTTTTATGTCTTACACATGCACACAGGCTCAAACAAAAACAATAACTGGCCATATGGAAGGAGAAAATAAATGTGTGTGTGGCTCACTTCAAAGTGCTTTTTATTAACATTCCCACATGCCATCCTGCCCGTCATGATTTTCAAGTGCATGCAGGGGCATGCAAGTGTGTGTGTGGGAGGGGGTGGGACGCAGTTCCACCACCTCAGATAAATGAATAAATAAATATTCTTACATACCAACGATATAGCGTAATGATATTGTTAAAATAAATTATGAGTTAATTTTTTGCGTTTTTGCAGCCTGCCTCTCCTTCAGGATCAGTGTTCAACAAATCAAAAGATCACCCCCTAGGCTGGCCCCACCTTCACTAACACCGTTATCCCCCCAGTTGTCCTTTCCCGACGTAGGTTCTCATGGGTCTCATCTGATTTGAGTGCACATGTGTTGGTTCACGGATGCAGATGAAGTCGCTGTGTTTACAGTTGCTGCACAGCACAGCTGCACAGCACTTAGATGTTGCAGGGAAGTTAAAGTCGAAGGTGAAATAATGTTAACATTCCACAATGCAGGGCGGTATGGCTCTAGCTGTTCATCTGCTGGTCAATGACAAACGTTAGGTTAACTGCAAGGTAGCTGGCTAGCATTCCACTTTGTTAATACAGAGAAAAAATAGCCTATTGTCCATTAATACTTGTTTCCTAATTGGATAACACGTTGGTAATGTTAATGTCATACACAAAGGAAACCTATCACATGAACTAGCAGAATTTAAGCTTTCAAATGACATGTTGCTCTCACATACTCTCAAAGTGCACCAGATTGATGCATTTATATGTTAAAATATACACAATCTTCTTACAGGGGAGCATGTCCCTGGACCTCCCTAGGGTGGCTTGCGCCCCAGTGTAGTTCTAGGTCTAGTGACACCCCTGGTACAAATCAATATGGGGGCTTTTTTGACTGACTGACAGAGGTGACCAAGAAGCTAGCAATTCGTGTTCAAAATATACTCAATATGTTGTCCAACAGTGAGTCAGTTTTCCCCATTGCACCGACACTGGATTTCAGGGTTCCCCCACCTGCCCAATCCCACTTTAACCACTGAGTGCATGCACACATACACACATACATTTACACACACACACACACACACAGAGAGAGAGAGAGAGAGAGAGAGAGACCATATCCTCTGGCTGTGCATCTGACTGCCAGTATCAGAATAACATTCAAGGACTATTGGGTTATGATATTACAGACATATTCACTCACACACGTGCAATCACCGTCAGAGCCATACCTGTTATCAGCAAATTTACATGAATCATCCATATTTGGACATCCTAAATCTTTTGTCATAGCCATCTTGAATGTGAATACACTCACTAATTACTAAACTGATATGGCATTGGTGTTACTCACATGACATGACTTCCTGATCATATTGTGTGTGTCTGTGTGCATGTGTATGTGTGCATGTGTGTGTGTGTGTGTGTGTGTGTGTGTGTGTGTGTGTGTGTGTGTGTGAGTGTGTGTGTGAAAGAGGGAGCGAGAGGCTACAACTGCATATGGATTTATCATAATATTGCTGGTGACTCATAGGATGATGCTGTATTGTCAGTCATTTCTATTGCTTTGTGGAAACGCAACCCAGTCGGCCACACCTGACCTCCGGTCTCTCTTGCCCATTGCCTCATGGGTTGGCCCCAGCCCAGCCATTTCCCGTTGTGTCTCTGAAACCAGAGATGCTGCTGCGCCTCTCGGCATCAGTGTGCTGTGCTGACGACCTGGAACTGGTTTGGGAAGCATTGGACAGCATGGCCCAGCTCTGCTGTAATAGTCGTTTGGCCAAGGACACCATTATGATACTGCGTGTGTGTGTGTGTGTGTGTGTGTGTGTGTGTGTGTGTGTGGGTCTGTGTGTGTGTGTGTGTGTGTCTGTCTGTGTGTGTGTGTCTGTCTGTGTGTGTGTGTGTGTGTGTGAAACAGTCTGATTCGCTGACTTGTTTGAGGCCAGTGTGTGGGTTGATGTGATTATATATGTATAAAATGCTTATTAATGTATTTATGTATGTATGTACACTACCGTTCAAAAGTTTGGGGTCTCTTAGAAATTTCCCTTTCACTCCATTATAGACAGAATACCATCTGGGATCAGTTGCATTGAGACCCTAAGCTTTTGACTGGTAGTGTATGTATGTATGCATGTATGCATGCATGTATGTATGTATGTATGTATGTATGTATGTATGTATGTATGTATGTATGTATGTATGTATGTATGTATGTATGTATGTGTTTAGCTGCTTATATGGGAAGCTACCATAAAAAAATATGTATTTATTTGTTTATTTTTATTGTGTGTGTGTGTGTGTGTGTTCAGGTGGTTGTCCAGGGTCAGACAACGCCACCATGTCAGAGCGGGTTTAGTGAGAGTGTGTACACCACTGTTGTCACGGAAACGCTGATGGAAGGACAGCCTCTTCTGAAAGGTAGGCTAAATAATCACCTGCATCAGAACACACACACACACACACATACACACACGCAAGATGATTCTCACAACTACACACACATAGATGGAACAAACTGAATGTTCGTTACAACTGGTAGTTGTGCTAACAGTATGTTATGTTCAACTTATCTTTGTGTTAAGGCAGGAATGCTGAGGTTCTCTTCTCTGTGAGAAGCATGGTTATCTCACAACAGACACACACAGAAATATAGAAACACACAGACAGACACAGACACACACACACACACACACACACACACACACACACACACACACACACACACACACACACACACACTACACATGTGGGCCTGGTCAATGATATTGACCAAACCTGCTCATTAATTCTGCTAATCAATGAATATGGATTAGACTGTCATTGGAACCATACACTCCCTCGCTCTTTCTCTCCCTCCCTCTTTCTCTCTCTCTCTTCCTCTTTGTTTCTCCCTCCCAATCTCTCTCTCTCTCTGGCTTCTCTCTCTCTCTCTCTGGCTTCTCTCTCTCCCTCATTTCTCTCTCACAGACACATTCACACACAAATGCACACACCCATAGGTAGAGAGTGAAAAATAGATGGTGGTTATAGCCTGAAGGACACAGAGCTTCTCTTTTCCCATTGTGTGAGAGTGATAAGCAAGCCTGTCTGTAGTGTCTTACATTTCCCACAGCTCTCGATTGCCTTCCGAATCAGTGTTCCACGGAACCAGACCTGTGTCCCTCCCTGAGCTGTGTCCCTCCCTGTTAAACAGACACAC
>NW_027468576.1:12233282-12240782 GCF_046254945.1 Alosa pseudoharengus | reverse complement strand
AACTTCCACGTAAGTGCTGAGTGAACGCCGATAGATGTGTGTTGAGCATAAATGAAGGGGGTGTCTGCATGTGTGTGTATGACTGGTGGTGTGGGAAGGCACTTAGACATGCAGTTCTGTGTGTGAAGGGTGTAAAAAAGGTTCTCGGTGGAACTCGAAAGCGGTGCTGGTAAAGTGTGAAAAAAAGTTCCGGCAAAGAGTGAAAAAAAAGTTCCGGGAAAATGGGAGCTTGCTTTTGTGGTTGCCATGGCACTCTGTCTGAGAATGTGACCTTAGACCCAGTTTAATCCTCTCATCAAAGAGTGCACACACACAAACACACACACACGCACACACACACACGCACACACACACATAGGCTATAGGATTCAGGGCATCACAGCGATGAGCAGGTATTGGTTGTCGGCTGCTCTTGGTGACTTTCAGCACTGGACTGTCATGGCAACAGTGGCCCTTCTCATTCGTATTCCGGGCGGGGCTTCATGCTGAATATTCATGAGAGAATGTAGATGTCACTGATCTATGAGATCACTATACGCATATTAAAACAACAAGCCGATAACTATGAGGGGCCGTCTAGGCCTTAATTCATACTTGGTCTTACACACACTATCATAATCTTGCACATACACCACTATACTCATGCACACTCACTATTATATTTTAGTCATATTTTAGTGAACTGAGTCCTGAAAGATTGCTATTTCAGTTAGCTAGTTAGTTAGCATTAAGCCAGGCAGCAACGACATGCTGCTGGTAGATAGTTTGGTAACCTAGCAACAATAAACACTTGACCCGCAGCACTATGAAAGGAGCGCTGTCTGGAGCTCTGTTCTAGAATTTTTGGCTGCCAGTTCAAAAATAGCGATGTGGACACAGGGCTTTTCTCAATATGCGTTCTTTTCTATACTTGTGTTCTCATGAACTTGAAAATCGTTCTGAAACGTCATCAATCACCGCCGAAGTACTGTTCCAATTCACAAGTTCGCATTTATTCAAGAACGCATAACATTCCCGGAAGTGTTCTCGAATCGTTGCTTTTATCAAGGATGCATCGGGTGGTGACTTGGTGGATTGAAGATTCCACAATCTGGCTCACAAAGTGGCTCACGAGTCACTGGCAACAGCAGACAAGGTTACCAAAAACGTTTGCCAGCCAAACTGTAATGCACGTCCTTTTTGGAATGTTGCTAGAATGCTAGCTAACTACTGCAATGGCAGCAATCTTTCAGATCTCAGTTCACTAAAATATGACTTCGCCAGACAAAAGGAGCTGGTAGCCTAGGCTATTAGGCTACAATAGAATAGGCACCCCTCATGTCTTTGTAGCCTAATATGCATTCGGTTTGCAGTAGTAGTTTAATATTCAGTCACATAGGACTTGGCTGATTTTTTCCTCGACCACTAGGTCTACACGAACATTGTTGACAGTGTAGGTCCCGCCCCTTCCTTGATTTTAATTGGCTAGCTAGAGATAAGTGACATTGATAAACCAATCAGGAACTGAGAAATCAAACTCCTTCCGTTTCATGCAAACTCTCTCACACACACCACTATACTCTCTCGCATACACCACTATACTCTCTCACATTCACTACTATACTCTCTTGCATTCACTACTATACCTTCTCGCATACACTACTAAACTCTCTCGCATACACTAGTATACTCTCTCGCATACACTACTCTCTCTCACATACACTACTATACTCTCTCACATACACTACCAAACTCTCACATACACTACTATAGTCTCTCACATACACTACTATAGTCTCTCACATACACTACTATATTCTCTCACATGTACTACTAAACTCTCTCACATACACTACTATACTCTCTCACATACACTACTATACTCTTTACTCTCTCACATACACTACTATACTCTCTCATTCACTACTATACTCCTTCACATACACTACTATACTCTCTCACATACACGACTATACCCTCTCATACATACATGTAAAATGACTATAATAGTGAGTGTGCATGAGTATAGTGGTGTATGTGCAAGATTATGATAGTGTGTGTAAGACCAAGTATGAATTAAGGCCTAGACGGCCCCTCATAGATAACAGCTTTAATACACACACACACACACACACACACACACACACACACACACACACACACACACACACACACACACACACACACACACACACACACACACACACACACACACACACACACATATTGCTCAAACACTAACACTGTCGCAAACATACACACTCAATACACAAACACACCTTACACTGCCCCGAGAGAAATGTCTGTAAAGGACTTTGGAACTTGGAAGCTGTAAATTGTAGAGTAGGGTGAGGTTGTTGGTTTCACTGCCATGGACAGGAAGTTGTTTCATAGCTCAGACGTCACTAAGCCAAACGTTCCGCCTTTGTACCGCCCCGTCTGATACAGAGAGAATGATATAGAGTGAAAGAGAGAGAAATAGAGGGAAGAAAAGAGAGATACTTTTATGGTGGGATTATTAGAGATCTCTGATACAGTGAACACCACACAGTGGCTGAAACAAGTTATTAGTGGTTAATAAACTGGCTTTGTTTACAAGCCATTCAGGAAGGCTGGTGATTGTTTAGCTGATGAGCTTTTTCTGTTGCTTGGCAACATCCATGGAAGTAAAGAGATGTTGTGCCCACTCTCCCCCCTCTGTTGACCATGCAGCATTTGAATAGAGCTTCCATTTGTTTGGTGCCAGATAATAACTTCACACTTGCTGGAACGGTCAAGAGTGAGCCTAGATTTCCTTTTGGCTCTCCAGAGCACATATACAGCCAGCTGACAGTTTGGCAAAATAAGGTTATATTAAGCTATTTCCCCAAATTATATGTTACAATCAATGACTGTATGGTCAATAAATGTCCTATCATAGGCTACCATTGGAAAGATCTGGGCCCAGTTTGACAAAAGCATTGTGAGTAGTTTGTAAAGTTCCTCTTACAAATGTCTTACGATTTATGGACCATTTCCCAAAGCCATTGTTGCTTAAGGACATTACAAAAACACTCTCAGATTTGGTAAAGACATTTCAAATTCTGAATATGTGTCCACTACTCGATTATTTGTATTCCTTTAGTCCGAAAGGGACCACTAATCAAGAGGATCAAATTGTTTTTAATAGAAAATGAATCCAAGTTGTGAATATTGTCATGTGAAGTCCATTGCATACTGTCTGATAACTTCATTCCTCAAATGAAGACACTGTCTCTCAGAGCTAGATCAAATGAATTCATAATTGATATATTATTAGATTGCCAAATGTTTGTACAAGTAGGCAAATGTTCATACTGTTTGAATTATTTTTTGAGCTTGGGTTATTGATTAAGGTTTTGTACGAGGTTTTGTATCGAGGTATATTATTTATTTGGGCTCTTCTGTTTCTGTGTGTGTGTGTTCATGTGTGCAGTTACGAGCACATGCAGTGGACATTAACGGTAACCAGGTGGAGAACCCAATTGATATCGTCATCAACGTGATTGACCAGAATGACAACCGACCTGAGTTTGCCCATCAGATCTGGAATGGGACAGTACCAGAGGGGACCAAGCCAGGTACAGACACACACACACACACACACACACACACACACACACACACTGAAGCAAGGTCTTATATGCACAGCTATTTGAATCAAGTCTGCTGTCGCTTGGTAATTGTTTTTTCGCCCAAAAAATCCATAATTGGTTACCCACATGCGCATATACTCACACACACACACACACACACACACACACACACACACACACACACACACACACACACACACACACACACACACACACACACACACATCCATACACACAAAAATATAAAATATTTAAGATTATCTAACCTTGCAGCACAGGTCAATGCATTTAATACCTCGGCAGCAGAATTGTCTATTTATTTCCCTGTCTTGAAGCCAGCAGAAGTTTGACTTTAGCGAAAGTCAAATTTCCCCAGCTGAAGCTCTAGGGACCCTACACATGTCCCAGACATCCACTGACAGTTCCGCCGCTAGGAAAAAGCCTCTCTAAGACTCGGAATGTCAGAGAATAACCACCGTCGCTTGTCAGAGGAGGCGTCCCTCCGCACCAGACAGACCTGAGCCCGGGAGCCCTGCCGTTCCATTATGGCCGTCAGGGTGCCAAAGGCTACTGCGAACTGTCTGGTTCTTCAGACAGCACAGAAAGCTACAAAGAGCCCCGCACTCGCAATTCCCATGGAATGTCGTGGAGGGAGACAGAGGGGGAGTTGAGGGGAGGGAGGGGGTGGAGGGGTTAACACTCTCTCCATTTTATTGTCAACAAGCTGTTTCAGTAATAGCAAGGCATCTGCGATGTAAACGTGGAGAATGTCACAAACAAAGTTGACAGCATTCTAGATGGCTTCCCTAGTCAAATGTGTTTAACTCTCTGTGGGTAGAGAATGGAATGTAAAACACATAAAGGCATTCTAAGGCGTAGAATGTGTAGGCTTGGAACCATAGTACAACGCGCAGTAACAGCATGCAGACAACTAAGGGATGTCAATGATGGCATTGGACCAGAACATTTCACAGGTTCAGTCAGTGCACTTGGAAACTAGGCCACAGAGTCAAAGGGATGTTGGTCATTGTGCAGACTCATGTCAACGTAGAGGAGCACAAAGGGAATGCCGAAGAGGCAGGACATTTCCTCTGGCCATTGAACATGTCCATTGTGGCCATTTAAGACCAAATGACAGTGAAAGCAAATGTACTCTCTGAAGCAGAAAACGCTGCAAAGCTCAGTGAAGTGTGTGTGTCTGTGTGTGCGTGTGTCTGTCTTGTATGTGTGTATGTGTGTCTGTCTTGCATGTGTATGTGTGTGTGTGTGTATGTGTGTGTTTAGGTACCACTGTGATGACTGTAACAGCCCAGGATAAGGATGACCCAAACATGCCCAATGGGATGCTCCGATACAAGATTCTATCCCAGCAGCCCCACAGCCCCAACCCCAACATGTTCACCATCAACAACAAGACTGGAGCCATCATCACTGTAGCTGCAGGCCTTGACAGAGAGGTTTGTGCTTGTGTGTATATGTGAGGGTGTGTGAGTGTGTGTTTGTGTGTGTGTGTGTGTGTGTGTGCGTGCGTGTGTGTGTGTGTGTGTGTGTGTGTGTGTGTGTGTGTGTGTGTGTGTACACGTGCCTGCATGCGTGTGTGTGTCCGTGTGCTGTAAAGTCTAGCTGTAAATGACTTCTGCCTTCACCACATATGAGATCCTCAGGACAGGACAGCCAGGTGACGCATTCAAATGTATGCGCAAAGCCAAGGACAAGCACAGAGCGTTGAGAGCAGTGGCTCACAGTGAGGGGGGGGGAGTGCTGCTATTTACAGAGCGGAGTGAGTAGTGTGTGATGAGTGCTGTCTGTGGTTGCAGAAAGTGGCCCAGTACACGCTGATCATTCAGGCCACCGACATGGAGGGCAATCCCACGTACGGCCTGTCCAACACGGCCACCGCTATGATCCGAATCATGGACATCAACGACAACCCGCCAGAGTTTACCACAGATACGGTGAGCTCTCTCTCTCCCTCTCTCTCTCTCGTTCACTCTCTCTCTCTCTCTCATTCACTCTCTCTCCCTTTCTCTTTCTCCCTCTCTCTCCCTCTCTCCCTCTCCCTCTCTTCCTTTCTCTCTCTCTCTGGCTCTCTGTTTCTCTCTACGTATCTCTCTCTCCCTCCCTCTCTCGCTCGCTCTCTGTGTCTCTCTCTACGTATCTCTCTCTCTCTCTCTCTCTTTAATTCTTTGTCTCTCACTCTCTCACTTGCTCTCTCATCCATATTTCTCTCTTTCTCTCACTCTCAAATATTCAGTACGCATACTCAATCACACACAGGTTTACACAACATAAAGCTTTCATCAGAAGCTCTGATGTTTCCAGTTTACAATAAACAAGTTAATTCACATGCCTAGACAAACAAACACACACACATACACACCCACGCACGCACGCACGCACGCACGCACGCACGCACGCACGCACGCACGCACGCACGCACGCACGCACGCACGCACGCACGCACGCACACACGCACGCACGCACACACACACACACACACACACACACACACACACACACACACACACACACACTCACACACACACACACACACATGCAAGCTTTAGGCTTACAACTGTATTGTTTCTTGTAGTTCTTTGGCGAGGTTCAAGAGAATAAAGAGAAGGTGATTGTGGCCAACCTGACGGTGAGCGATAAGGACCAGCCCAACACGCCCGCCTGGAACGCCGTCTACCGCATCACTGGCGGCGACAACTCTGGACGATTCGCCATCATCACCGATCCCGTCACCAACGAGGGCCATGTGACCGTGGTCAAGGTGTGTGTGTGTGTGTGTGTTTGTATGCTGCTGCTGTGTGTTTTTTATGTGCTGCTTTGTGTGTTACTGTGTGTGTGTGTGTGTGTGTGTGTGTGTGTGTGTGTGTGTGTGTGTAGGTTGGTGGGTGGAGGCTTATGTATGTGTGTGTGTGTGTGTGTGTGTGTGTGTGTGTGTGTGTGTGTGTGTGTAGGTTGGTGGGTGGAGGCTTATGTCTGTCTGTGTGTGTGTGTGTGTGTGTGTGTGTGCATGTGAGTGGGTGGTTGTGAGTGTGTTTATGTGTATTTGGAGCTTCATAAAGCTGCCCTCTGTTCATGTGTGATAAGACTATGACGTAGAGGAGGCCTTTCAAATTCAAATTCAAATGTGAATTTCTTTCTCTGTGTGTGTGTGTGTGTGTTTGTGTGTGTGTGTATGTTTTATTTGCGTGTGTTTGTGTGTGTGTGTGTGTGTGTGTTTCCCCCTCCCACAGCCCATCGATTATGAGACCACGCGGTCCTTCGTCCTGTCCGTGCTGGCGGAGAATGAGTCGCCGTTGCCACGGAGTGTGTATCCGCCCCGCGCCTCCACGGCGACAGTGAGCATCCGCGTCCTGGACGTGAATGAGGGCCCCGTGTTTGACCCCAACCCCAAGACCACCCGCCTGGAGGAGGGCATCCCTGCCGGCACCACCATCCAGCCCTACTTCGCCCACGATCCCGACAGATATATGAGACAGAGCATCAGGTAAATACACGTACACCACACACACACACACCATCAGATCTGTCCCATTCACAGCCAACCAGTAGGGAGAGTCTAGACTGGACACACACAGTGAGTGTGTGTGTGTGTGTGTGTGTGAGTGTGTTTGTTTGTGTGTGTGTGTGTGTGTGTGTGTGTGTGTGTGTGTGAGAGTGAGTGAGCATAAACGCAGGCTGATGTAGGCTTTCAAAACCAACTCTGTTTATGCATCTCCTCAGCACTATCCTCAGCTTCTCAATCATTACCCCCCCCCCCCAGGCCTTGTTGGCACTCAGTCCCTCCCGGGGCATCCCGATTCCTCCACCAACGTCCAGCGCAGGTGGCACTGGGCCTTCATGCCCCCCACGCACGCTTAGTCCTGGCAAATCCTTGGGCATGCCAGGCCCT
>NW_027468576.1:12223282-12230782 GCF_046254945.1 Alosa pseudoharengus | reverse complement strand
GTGTGTGTGCACTCTCACGTGGGTGCATGATGTCACTGGGTTGATAAGGTCATTGCATGCTATATTTGGACCTGCATAAGCTTTGTCTCTTAGGCTTCAGAAAAGAAGCTATTGTCTGCAATGACAGTACTGTACGTACAAATATAGCAGCAAAGGCATTTACTGTATAGACACTGTGTTGGTTCTTCTGGACTCAATGCCCCACCTCCCTTTGGGGTTCTACTGACATCTCTCCCTCCCCTTCACTTTCCCCCTCCCTCTTTCATTGCCTTCTCTCTCTCTCCCTCTTACGTCTTCTCTCTATCTTGTCCTCACTCACGTCAAGCCTAATTTTCCCACAGGATTAATAAAGTATCTATCAAATATATTATTACTGTGTTATTAAAGTATTAACAAAGTCTCTATATCTATCTCTCTATCTATATCTCTCTCTCTCTCTCTCTCTCTCTCTCTCTCTCTCTCTCTCCAGGCATTCCCCCGGCGAGTGGCTCGGGCACGCTGCAGATCCTGCTGCTGGACATCAATGACAACGCGCCGCGGGTCAGCCCGCCCGAGGTGGAGATGTGTGAGAAGGCTGACCCGGCGGGCCTGAACATCACCGCCGAGGACGGCGACCTGCACACCAACGCCGGACCCTTCCGCTTCGAGCTGGCCACCCGGCCCGCTGACGTGCGCCGTAACTGGTCACTCGCGCAGATCAGCGGTACGCATGCCGTGTGTGTGTGTGTGTGTGTGTGTGTGTGTGTGTGGGGGGGGGGGGGTTAGGGGGGGCTTAGAAGTGCACATAGAAACAATTGCTTGCATAAACCTATTTGCTCTGTGAATATTTACATATCCTGCATAGTAATCAGCTACACAATTTGGATGTGGCTGTATGAATGTGTGTGATAAATGAATCTCTACCCATCTGTACCGATTCATCCAAACGGTAGCCTGGTTAACATCACACCAATTCTCAATCGGCGGTTGTGATTGGCTTTTATTGTGATTTGTGATTGGGGAATTTGTTTCAATGGGAGAGTGCCCAGGCGGATCTGACAGAGCAAATGCATTGAGCTCGCTGGTTCTATGGCTATCCAAATTGCACTACACTGAAATTGTGTGTGTGTGTGTGTGTGTTTGTGTGTGTGTGTGTGTGTGTGTGAGAGAGAGAGAGAGGGAGTGAGAGAGAGATGGGGGGGCAGTGATTTATTGGTAGTGGATAGAGTACGTATAAGAGTCCTTTGGGAATCTCAGCCCATTAATCATTAATTAAGTGAATCCTTCTTACCCTCACTTCAGTAACTCTCACACACTTCTTTTTTAGGTGACCATGCCCAGTTGGTCATGAAGCAAGGCTACATGGAGAGGGGTGTGTACGA
This sequence comes from Alosa pseudoharengus, assembly GCF_046254945.1. NCBI lineage: Eukaryota > Metazoa > Chordata > Actinopteri > Clupeiformes > Clupeidae > Alosa > Alosa pseudoharengus. The sequence goes on along the minus strand of NW_027468576.1, from coordinate 12,229,421 downwards.
GGTTCCCATCATCATTACAGACTCAGGACACCTGCCCATGTCTAACACCTCCTACCTGCGCGTCAAAGTGTGTATGTGTGATCACCATAGCAACTGCGTGGACATGGAGCGCATCATGGCTGCCGGGATTGGAACGGGAGCCATCATAGCCATTCTCATCTGTATCATCATCCTGCTACGTAAGGCACACACACACACACACACACACACACACACACACACACACACACACGCATGCACGCGCGCGCGCGCGCGCACACACACACACACATATGCACGCACACACACAAATGCACACACACACACACATATGCACGCACACACACAAACACACACATGCATGCATATGCACGCACACAAACACATGCATGCACACACACACACACACACACACACACACACACACACACACACACACACACACACACACACACACACACACACACACACATACGCATACATACATATGCACGCACACACATACACACACACACACACACACACACACATGCACGCACACACGTGTGCACACACAAACACACAAACAGACACACACACACACACACACACACACACACTTAGCTTAGAAGCTTACAGTGCTCTAATTTCTGCTCATCTGCATACCAGCAGGCGTATGCATAATGCTACATATGCTCACATACAACCAAGGACACCTACAGTCACGCATATACTCTCTCACACACATTCATACTCAATCTCCATCCAAGCCTACACACACACACTCACACTCACACACTCTCTCTCTTACACACACACACACACACACACACACACACACACACACTGAAGCACTCTAGAGTAATCCCTGGCACAGCATGCATTGCTGAGTTAGCACCTACCTCCCTCCCTCCATCCCGCCCTCTCATTTGTCATAACCTGACTGCCTGTCCCTCAGGTTGTTAACACACACAGCCCTAAAACACACACACACAGCCCTAACGCACACACATACGCAGTACCCATGCGCATATACACACACAAATGCACGCACACACATTCATATATGCACACACACACACACGCATGTGGACACATACATGCACACACTCTCACACACATGCACACATACAGGCGCACATCAGTATATGCAGTAAATGAGTAACACGCCTGTGTCAACACTCTCTCCAAGTCCAAATGATTCACTGGGATGAAGAGGATATTTAAATATTGCCATGCCTGACACTTTTAATAACAGACTTTCCTCTCCTCTCTCTCTCTTCCCCTTCATCTCCCCTTCCTTCTATCACTCTACCTCTTTCTCTCCCTCTCTCTGTCCATCCCTCTCTCCTCCTGCTACCCCGTCTTTTTGGTCCCCCCTCCCCCACTCTTCCCCTCTCCTTCCCTTCCCCCCCCTTTCTCCCCCCCTCCTCCCTCCCCCCTCCTTCCCCTCTCTCTCCCCTCTCCCCCCCCTCCTCCCTCTCTCCCCCTCCTCCCTCTCTCCTCCCTCCCTCCCTGCCTGTGGCGCTGCTCTACTCTGTGCTGTGCTGCTGCAGTGCTGGTGCTGGTGTTTGTGATGTGGCTGAAGAGGAGGGATAAGGAGCGGCAGGCCAAGCAGCTGCTCATCGACCCCGAGGACGACGTGCGAGACAACATCCTCAAGTACGACGAAGAGGGAGGCGGAGAAGAGGACCAGGTACACACACACACACACACACACATATACACACACATACTCACCCCACACACCACAAACACTCTCACTCTCTCTCACACACACACACTTACATACTTCAGATCTCTATAGTACTGATAATTACGCCCTGGTGCCCTAGTTCTTTTAAAGCTATGGGTGACCTGTTACAGACCATGAACAAGTCCTTGTGCAAGATCACTTGACTACATTGTCAAGTGAATGACAACTCCAGTTGAACTCCAGTGTTGGGAGTTTGGATAGAAATAATATTGAGTGAATGTTGTAATATTCTGAAGGATTCCCACAAACTCTTGGAGATAATACTCCATCCACATTTGTGTTGTTTTCTTCACCGATGTTCTATACGTACAACCCACTCCCTGTATCTCATGTTCCTGTCTCTGTGTGTTGTTTTTCTCCTCGCTGCGCTCCTCGGTGTGCCGCATGCAGGACTATGACCTGAGCCAGCTGCAACAGCCTGAGCTGGACCATGAGGTCATCAAGCCCATGGGCGTTCGGCGGATGGACGAGAGGCCTCTGCACCCGGAGCCGCAGTACCCAATCCGCTCGGCCGCACCACACCCTGGAGACATCGGAGACTTCATCAGCGAGGTGGGTACACGCACACACACACTCACGCACACACACACACACACACACACACACACACACAGCTTCCTATTAGCATGGGAATCGGCTAGCTCTCATTGCTCCCATTGCTAAGGACGCCATCATAATGCTCAATCATTGCATTTAATGCCCGTAATTTCTTTAACAGTCTCACAAGAGAAGAAAATACAAAAAACACCCATCAGAGACCACCCAAGTTTGATTAATTACTTCCCCCTCCCCCCATGCTTGATATGGAGCTAAGTGTTGCTATGAATGGGAATATCTGTTCTATGCTAATTTATGCGCTTTTCTGTTTGCAGTCAGACAGAGTTTGTAGAAGGGCACAGAGGGGGGCAGAATGCTAATGAATGCTATAGCAAGGTTCATCGATGTTTGTTAACGATATACGGACTTTTGTCTGAATTTTTTGTTCATTAGAATGCAATGAGAATCAATGGGTAGTGTAATGTCTGCGATTGCATCCTGTTATGCGATTCTGAAGGGAGAACAGCGGTCTATTTTGTTCAAAAAGCATTTCAGCACAGTTAATATATTTTTTTTATTATTGCAGGTAGTTAGAGTCAAGAGAGGGTAGAGAGGGAGAGGGAGACGTTGGGTGTTTAACAACCGAGAATGTTGTGTGTTTAATCCATAATGAGCTCGAATCAAATCAAATAGTTTGAGCAGCGGTTTCTGGAGTTTTTGGCCGAAAACAGCCTGCCCCATTACTCTTGACTTTGAGGGCTAAACGAGTGTGAACAATGTTGACTGCACTGCTCGCATTCGGCTATTCACTCACTCGCTGACTCACTCCCTCTCTCTCTCTTTCTCTCTCTCCCTCTCTCTCTCCCCCCCTCCTTTAGGGCTTGCGTGCTGCGGACACTGACCCCACGGCGCCCCCCTACGACTCACTGCTGGTGTTCGACTACGAGGGCAGCGGCTCCACGGCCGGCTCGCTCTCCTCGCTGCACTCGTCGGTCAGCGGCAGCGACCAGGACTACGACTACCTCAGCGACTGGGGCCCCCGCTTCCGCAAGCTGGCCGATATGTACGGGGGTTACGACGACTAGTGACTGCGCATGAAAGCACACACAGACACATACATGCAGTACACAAACACACACACACACACACACATACACACACAGTCACACACATACACACGCACTCACATGTGTACATGCTCACAAAACATGCGTGGAAGAATGGGAGGATGAAATGAAGAGTGAACATGAAGAGAAATGAAACAAAAAAAAAGAAAAATGAAATACATGACTGGCACTTTGAATGATGTGGACATGGACATGCTTGTAGAACCTCAAAAATGTTTTGTTTTTGTTATTTCCTCCCATGAGAGTGTGAGAGAGCAAGAGAACGGTAAGGAAGAGGTGGTCACCGTGGTAACAGAGGCCAGGTCTTTGGAGACCACCCTTGCTTCGTGAATACCTCCTGGCAAAAAGAGGGAATCTCCGCGCGAGAGGAAACGGCAGGAGAGCATTGCGGGAACGTTGCGATTACACTTGAATCTCACTGTCCAGAAGCACTGGGATATATATTGTGCCTTTTTGTACATTTATGTTTGGTTTCGCTGTCGGCTTTTTTTTCAGTTTCGTTCTTCTTCGTTTTTCGGGCTTTAAAAGGCTGTGGTGAGGACCCAAGTTGGGTTTGAACATGTCACAAACGCATTCCAAAACAGCGCTCCAAAACAAACCTGCTCTAGGCTGGGCCCTAACGACAGAAAAGTCTGCGTGTGCTCGTGTATTTTGGAAGGTGTTTTCAGTAACCTGTTCTGCTCGAAACCGTATGTGCAAGGCTTTATTCTACCACTGGCTCTGGCTCACACAGCTCTGTCTCCAGGCCCAAATCTCAGCCGTGTACAGAACGAACGCTAGATTTGGTTGTTTTTTTTTCCGTCTGTTTTAACTGTCTGTTTGGCTTCATGGTTTTCAGTTGGCTGTTGGAATTGCACACCAGGACACTAATATGGTGTTTTTTTATTTTCTTCTTAATTTTCTGGAATGGTCGTGTTTCTCATTTATTTATTGCAAATTCATGCATACTTAATTTGCCTTAGTCATTCGATTTCATACTGTTTTTGCATTTTTGTCACTGGATAAATATGTCTGTAAATAAGGACTTTCTTTTTGCTTTTTGTTCATTTTTGACGTAGTCTATGAGAAATTGCATAAAGTGCAGACTTGTACATGTATCATTTGGACTACAGGAGGAAGTTTTTTTGCATGTTTTTATCTTTTCAGTATAAAAAATGGTATTTCCAAAATTTATTTGCAAAACGAAGCGCCAACCCCCCTCATCGGAGATACCACGTAAGAAGAGGATCACACACACAGGACCCGCGAGGTGGTCCACTGACCACCCAGGACTAGCGTGGACACTAACGTTGTGACCAGCGGTCAAACGGGAATCCATATGAACTTGAATGGGATCAAATAAGTGCACTGCTGTGGTGAATCTCGTTGGTGAATCTCTGTACTCTGACCAGTTCTTGAATGTTTGGAATGGGGACCAGTTTTGGATGCTGAACTGGTTGCTGTTGTCGCTGTTGTACTGAGCCCTAAACCACAGAGGTATGGGGGGGGGGGGTGGCTAAAATGGTGTTTGTGACTCAAACCAACTGCCCCAATAAAAGTCTAATTTTGGAACAGCTGCTGCTCCTCTTGCGTTTAATCTGGATTATTGCAGTGTGTGTTCGTGTGTGTCTGTGTGGGTCTGCATGTGTGTGTATGTGTGTTATGTGTTATGTGCGTGTGTGTGAGAGAGAGAGAGAGAGAGAGAAAGAGAGAGAGAGGAAAGAAAGAGAAAGCTTTTTGTGAAATATTGTTTTGCATAAGTTTCTCTCTGAATGCAATAGTCAGAGGGGTGAAGTGCACTAAGCCTGTCCATCAGGGGACAGCTCATAGTTACATCCGTCACACACACACACTCACATACACAAACATACACACACACACACGCACACATAGAGGGACAGTGACACAAGAGTGTTAACCTGAATCTCATCCACTGTCCGGTCCACCTGGACCAGCGATTACTGAACACTGAACTGGGTCAAGCCCTCCGAGTACTAGGACTCTGTGCATGTGTGTGTGTGTGTGTGAGGCCACATGAGACTAAAGGCATAGCAAGGAGAGAGCTGGCATCTGTGTTTGTTTGCCATGTGTATGATTTGTGTTTATTTCTTACGTAACACTACCACAGCTTTTCACAATCAGGTTCAGATATAATTAGATCATCTCACGGGGTAAGACTGGCAGCTACCTCACCCAATTAGAGCTTAAGTGCTGTCATTTAGCACACACATACTGGACACCATGCCAGTGTGCTGTGTACAGAATCGCGTAGGTCTGCCCACACAAATACCAACCAGCAGGATGTAGGCTACACTCATAAGTCATGCACACACACACACACACACTATTTTTCTCTCTCAGTGTCTCTTACACAGACCCATACACAACAAATGCACACTCATACACTCTCTCTCTCTCTCTGTTTTTCTCTCTGTCTGTCTCTCTCAGACAGACACACACACACACACTACAATCCGCATGTGCAGCCCCTCTCAGCTGTGGCCAGCTGCATTTAGCCGTGGCACCAGATGTGGCGTAATCAGCTGTAATTATGAGTGGCGTGGCTGATTACCCCATCACCACACCACCGCCACCGCGGACTCGACCGCCGCCCCAGAGCAGGCCAGGGCCGCGGAGAGGCTGTGACCTTCTCAGGCCTCCTCTAATCTCCTGGATTACAGACCACAAGGACCACGAGGAGCAGACATCCCCAGCAAGCCAGGCGTCTGAATGGAGGCAAGGGCGCTGGTAGCCTAGAGGCTAAGGAGCTGGGCTAGCACGC
>NW_027468576.1:12200782-12218282 GCF_046254945.1 Alosa pseudoharengus | reverse complement strand
AACACGCCATCAGTTGAAAAGCCTCAGCACACCGACACAAACCTCATTCCCACTCCTCTCCTCTCCTCTCCTCTCGCTTCTTTTCCTCTCCTCTCGTCTCTCCTCTCCTCCCCTCTTCTCCTCTCCTGTCCTGTCCTCTCTTCTCCCCTCTCCTCTCCTCCTCTCCTCTCCTCTCGCTTCTTTTCCTCTCCTCTCGTCTCTCCTCTCCTCCCCTCTTCTCCTCTCCTGTCCTGTCCTCTCTTCTCCCCTCTCCTCTCCTCCTCTCCTCTCCTCTCGCTTCTTTTCCTCTCCTCTCGTCTCTCCTCTCCTCCCCTCTTCTCCTCTCCTGTCCTGTCCTCTCCTCTCGTCTCTCCTCTCCTCCCCTCTTCTCCTCTCCTGTCCTGTCCTCTCTTCTCCCCTCTCCTCTCCTCCTCTCCTGTCCTCTCCTTTCCTCTCTTTTTTTCTCTTCTCATCCCCTCTCCTCCTCTCTCCTTTCCTCTTCTCTCCTCCTCTCTCCTCTCCTCTCTCCTCTTATCTCCTCACCACTCCTCTCCATCCCTCACATATATAAAAATGTAAATACACACTTCTTCTGGAATATTTCCACTTTGTATGCTTGCACATAATATGGCTTTGTTTGTAGTATGATAATTTAATGGCTAAATATCTTTGCATTCAGACAAGTGGATGGGAGTGGATGGACAATAAGCAGGAGTAATCTCTGAGCTGTGTTGTAGACAAAATGATAAATGCTGCAGTAACAACAATAATAATAAAAAAAAAACAATTATCTGCACAGCGGGACGTAGCAGGATAGTTCTTGAATACGTAAATCCTTTAGCTGGCAATCAAGCCATTAATAGAAAAATAATTATTTCTACAGGAAGAGCCCACTTCAAAGTAAATGCATTGCACACACACAACCAATACTGCTCCACTCCAAAACACACACATGCATGCACTCACAGACACACACACACACACACACACACACACATACACACACACACACACACGCATACACACACAGTCAGTCAGTCAGTCAGAGACAAGGAGGGGAGTGAGAGCTTTCTTTAAATATTTGAAGAGGCCCGGCGTACCTCCTGAACTCACTTCAGAGAGATCTGCTGGCGTCGTTTTTAAATTATAAACTTCAGATTTTATGTCAAACTCTATTCATCTCTGGAGCATTCAAAATTTATGTCATCATTTTTTTTTTCAGCTGAGAGCCTCCCATTTTATTTCATTTCATTTGTTTAAGCCTTCTTTGTTACATGATTGAGGGTGAGGATGGAGAGGAGAGAGAGGAAGAGAGAGAGGGAGAGAGATGAGAGAAAAGAGGAGAGGAGAGAGGAGAATCACGCTGAAGAGGCTACCTCTGGAGCTGAGAAGCTTAAGAGAAAACAGGCTGGAAGTGGGGTAAAAGATAGAGTAAAGAATAAAGTGAAGAAAGAGAGAAGATGGGAGAAAGAACAAGAATGGAAAGATGGAGTGATGAGAGGGATATGAAAAAAAAATATATATATTATATATATATACTGTATATATATATATATATATATATATATATATGTATTCTTTCATTCTCCACAGTGGAAACTGCTGGCCTGGATGCTGGCAGGATATTCTTTCTTTTCATCATGTTGTATTCTCCTCTTCTTCTCTTCTATATCAAAGTCTATACGATCCTGTCTTCAGTATTTCTCCATTACAAAGGAAGTGCTTCCTTTAGAAAATGACGCCTAACTGCAAACTCTCAGCTAAGTACACAATTTAGACTTCAGAAATTACTCAAGCTAGATAGAAACGATTTTTATTTATTTATAATTTTTTTGGGGCGGGGGGAGGGGGGGTCGTACCGACAGTTCTTGGGGACCACGAAACAGAGACCTATGTGAAAAATCGCCGGAATTCTTCTTTAAGTAGATAAGTAGAGAAGGCCTAGGCATGACTAGAAGTGTGTGTGTGTGTGTGTGTGTGTGTGTGTGTGTATGTGTGTGTGTCTCATTAAAGCCCCCCTTGGTGCAACGTAGCATCATGGCTTTGCGTAAACATACTAGGCAACACGGCCTTGTTATCTGCACTCATTGTGAGCTATCCGCGTGTATGTCAATGCCACGTAAACATACACGCCACTTATCGTCTCACTTCCGTGTGTATGTCAACGTCAAGTATATGGCGCCCCCTAGGGTTAGGGTTTGGGTTTGGGTTAGGGTTATGGTTAGGTTATGGCGTTGCTAAACACGCCAAAATGCGATTATGCGTTGGAAAATATGCTAGTGGCTAATATGCATTATCCTATTTCAAACTGTGGAAAAAAGTAACAATAAAGCACATGGATTTGATTACAAGCTAGCGAAAGGTAAGTTCGGCAGAACAATGTGGATGTTACAAGGTAAGAAACACGATTTAAAACGAGTCTCTTGTTTTTCACTTCTCTTACCGGATTGGTAGTCCCAATGTTGCAAAGTTGGTTTTCCGCCTGGGGACGCTAGGTGGAGCGGGAAAAGTCACCAGCGGGACAGGTCATTTAACCATCCAAATGATTTCTAAACGGGTTTATTAAGTTGAAATAGTTGCCAAGTTCCCCTTTAAGAAGAAAAGGCCCAGGACATGTCATGAGTACAAGTGCATGTGGAAGCAGAAGTGTCATGGCCTGCCTAGTTTCTCCATCTTTCTCTCTCTCTCCTTTGCAGGGGGGAGGAAGTGAACATCTGCAGGTGGTTTTATCTGATAGGTCTATTGGTGTGAAGTGCATAGATATTAGAAAGCTAGATACTGCATTGGGCTCCAAGACGTATGTAAATAGCGCTGCCATCTTGGTGGGGGCAACAATCACTGGAGGGCCAATGGAGAAACAGGTGTCTCTGATTGGACATCAGACAGGTGTCTCTGATTGCCAGGTGTTTGCCCTCAGCAATATGGCGCCCACGTTCTCATATGCCACCTAATAGAACTCGACGGACAATGCAGTAATTAGCTTCCTAATATCTATGGTGAAGCGGCTGAAAGGGGTCACCTGTCTGACATCACTTCCTTACTTTCCAGTGTGTCAGACTTGCTTCCCTTTAAACATTGCACATCACAGTCCTGACCACATCGCTGATTACCTGACAACATCATTTGTTCTGTTGTTTCCTAATCTCTTCATCAGGGTAGGAATTTCACGGCGGCCACGATGGCCATGGCCGTCGTAGCCCCTTGGGTTGGCCTTGAGGCCCCTTTGAAAATCAGAGGTTTACAGGCCACAGTGGCCTTGGTGCCCCCTTCTTTCAATATTCTGCTTTGCGTCCTACTAATAGAAATAAAATATTTTTTATCTAGCCTGTGGCCTGTCAAAATTATCTTAGCATTCACAGCGCAAATTAATTTAGTCTTTTATGCAGTGGAGAAAGTGACAGCGCAAAAAAGAAAGTGCGTCCAAATTCACCCATTCTCAGTTGAACTACTCGCGAAGTAGCCTATTCATCACACAGACATCACAAGTATCACATGAAAGAGCTTTTTCTCAGCTTTTAAACGATGTTAGCCGATAATTGCTGTGTTGAATGGTTTGCGAGAAAAGTAAATAATATAATTCAATTTAATCATACATTCTACTGAAGGTTTTGCGTCCCATGATCTCCCTACCCATTCATCTCGGTGGAATACTTCACGAACCCTTCTTTTAACACATGACAAACCATATATCAGAATAAACAGGAGACCTTCCCGAACACAAAGGCGTAAAGCAGTATCCTGTACAGTTAGCCGTTCCAGAGTAATCCAGTTTTGAATTTGCAGTGTAAGGAGTCCTAATGTTTCTATACTGATCAAACTCCTGATCATGTGAACTGTTGATTAATTACCCTACCACATGATGGTATGACCTCATGGTGGGCCCATTGTCACATATTGCTGCTACAACAACTTTTGATTATATCTCTAACCTTTGCCTTTTTCACAGGAGAAACTAACTAGGAAGCAGGAAATGTATATAATGAGTACATTGTCATGTCTTGATTAATGCACTCTCACTACAACAATGATCTCAAGTCTCATCAAAGTACTTCTCATGTGACCCAAAATCAGCTGACCTCCAACCATGTGATCCCAAATCAGCTGACCTCCAATCATGTGAATGTAACCAACCACAAACTAGGTAGCCTATTTAAGTGAAGTTTACAGAGCATTCTAGGAGCCATTCTGTAGTCAGAATCTCCCGCACCACTAAGGTGTGTAGTCATCATCCTCTGAGCTGGTATGTTCATTCTCTGATTGCTTCATATGGTTTCCTAAATGTTCCTTTAACCTGTTTTCGTAACTTTCACATTATTCATTTAGATGTACCTTCTATAATGTATTGGATGAATAGCTTGTATCTGACAAATAAATTGTGATGTTCTGACCCGCATAGCCTTTCTATTGTACTTGAAGTCCAGAGTAGCAGTTTAGGTAACATTACTAGCATAATGGACGGTTGGGATTAGTTATCGCCGCCGTAGAAACTAAATCACCTGGGAGCTGGCATGTTATTATGAAATGACCAAGCATTACACAGCGGTGGGCAGTTTGTCAGCGATGGTCCTAGATTGGTCGCGAAAACCTAGCACAGCCTGACCCCCTGTAGCATAGGAATTTGCTTGACTGTCTAACACGCTGATGAGTATAGCAGTCCGGATCAGCATGTAACCTCTGATCACTTCCAGACCAATACGTGTTATGTTTAGGAACCGCCCGAATTAATCGGCAGTTGGAGGAGACCTATAGTATATATTCCTAAGCTTGAGCGCGTGTCACAAGAAAACGAGTTAGGCATTCTCATTAACAATATGCACTGTGGGCGTACCAACCCACTATGGATAGTAATGTTACATTGAACCGAAATTTTTTCTAATACTGAGCGGAGTCAGATTTATTAGGTTTAACAGGGGTTTATAATCAATTGATATATTTCCAACAGCGCGTGGACAGCTTCACGATTTCCTTCGACCACTCCCAGTTCCCTCATTGGTCCTGACGACACACATACTGTACACACACACACATGTTCACCCACTCACACACACACACACACACTCAGTTGTCAGTTCATGTGGTCATGTTGCCACTTGTGCGTGTGACCCACCAATGTTCGCACACATATGCATTCATGCACATACAGAAACGCACCCACCTACACACACACAAACAGACACACACACACACATGTACACCCACTCACACACACACACACACACACACACACACAGTTCATGTTGTCAGTTCATGTTGTCATGTTGCCACTTGTATATGAACCACCAGTATTCGCACACACATGCATGCATGCACACACAGAAGCACACACACACAACACACCCTACACACCCCACACACACAAACAGACACAAAAAGACACACACACACACACACACACACACACACACACACATACAGTACACACACACACACACACACACAGTTCATACTGTCAGTTCATGTTGTCATGTTGCCACATGTGCATGTGAACCACCAATGTTTGCACACACATGCATGTATGCACACACATAAACACTCACACCGACACACACAAACAGACACAGACACACACACACACACAGATACACACATTTACACCCACTCTCTCTCTCACACACACAGAAACACACACACAGTTCATGTTGTCATCTTGCCACTCGTGCATGTGAACCACCAGTGTTCGCACACATATGCATTCACGCACATACAGAAAGACACACACCCACACCCACAAACCCACACACACACACATTTTGTAGATGTTAATGTTCTAATAAGGCTCTCTTTACAATAAATGTTCTATTAAATAATGAATAGGCTAAATACAACTTTGATGATTTTTATAGCCTACTACTGTATAGTTAACTTTGGCCTTGGTGCCCTGACATGTGGCCTCTATTGTCCATTTTTGTGTCCAAGTACAGTAGGTTATAATGAGCAACATTTCATTTCAATATTCAATAAAAGACAAACTACATTTAATTGCATAACTAAGGGTTCCTTAAACTTATTCAGCCTCAAGTAGAAGGCATAACTTGGTAATAGGCCTTTCAAATTCATTGGTTTGTGTCTTGACCCTTACCCTACGCACAAACCCTTTAGAATCTGCCACTGTGTCTATAATGCGCCCTAATGGCCATGAGTTTCGAGGGGCTGATTCATCAATTAAAAGGACTAGGTCCAGGGGCGTAGCAAGCGTGGGGGATGTGGGTGTTATAACGTACACATATTTCCTGGAACACGATTCTATCCCCCACACTTTTTGTCAGATTAAAACGAAAGTAAAATATGGAAATAAACGCTCACGTAAAGAGTTGGAACCATATGTCTTATAAGGGTGGGCTCTGATAACGCACACACAGAGAGACACAAATAGGTCTGTTGATTTAATTGAACGGTCATCCAGCCAATCACATCAAGTTAGCCTCAGTGAATAACCCGAGCCGCTCTTTCAAGGCTGCTTGAGTCTGCATTATAAAGTCTGCAGTGATCAGATTTGAGGTAGAATTGAAATGATAATTGTTACCACATTATGCTAATTTAGTAAACCAAAATTCACTGTCTGTCTGACAGTTTTTGTCACAATGTAGAAATGCACGAGTCAAAGTGAAAGCGGGGGTGCGCGCACCAAGGCCCTTGGCTACTGTTCTCAGAGCATTATTCTCTGTCTATGATCTGCAGCTTTTCTCAAACTATGGGCCTCCTCAACAATTAGCCTACTGGTCCACGTAGCTGCGAAATTAAGTTATGCCTGGTGCTTCACGTCTGATAATTTGCAGCAAGATTGAATGGTATGGAACAGCGGACTGAAAGAAAGATAGGCTAAAAGTTTCCCCAATCAGAAATAGCCTTCTTATTAATTTGGTGTCATCAACTATATAGACATAGCCCAGCCAGGCCAGCACATATACGTCTCCAAGACGCTTAAAGATCTGAACAGCTTACATCGCGTTCCATATGAACATCTTATTTGATCTTATTAAGTGTGCTTGCTGAAAGCAGCACACTTATTGTTCTTCTTAAGTTTTCTTATTCCTGTAAGCCCAATTTTTCGTAAGCTCCTGCTCCTAGACCTTTTGAGATATCGCCACCGGTCCAACTCTAGAACGTCCGGCCGGAACCGGTGTAGTGTGGAAATTGAAAAGGATGTCACTGACCCTTGTCATTCTTCCGCCATATTGGATTGAATAGAAAGCGAAACTAAAGTTTTACAGGTCACAAATTTGGTCCGAACTTCACGAAACTTGACGTACATGATCCTTGGACCAAGCTTCACAAAAGTTACAGAAAGGATTTTTGATTTTCAAAAGCGTTTGCCCGTCACAGCCAAACGAAATCGGCGGCGAAGCTCCGAAACAGGAAGTCGTCCATATCTCAGGAACAGTCACATATCGATACCAAATTTTGTATATGAACTGGGGACTCCAATGTGAGGGTGCATAAGCTAAAAAAAAAAAAATATTCAAAAAGCTTCCATCATTTTGCATACCACCAACAGGTATTTGGTAACTCTCACCATTCACCTTCTATCACAATGCCTTCCAAGTATGCTCAATGCCTCTGGGCAGCCACAATGTCTCCGGGTAACCTTGCCCACTCATGAAATCCTTGCTCTGCCATGGGATAGAATGGATACGAACTGAAATAGCAAGGAGAACAGTAGCTATATATAGCTTACATAATAGAGTTGTTTTCACATTGACGGTATTCAAATTAAATTTTTTCAATATTGTTAAATATCATGATGGGAGAGTATTATTAAAAATGTTACAAGTCTGCAAATGCATATGTTTACGGGCATTTAGGTTTTACTGTGTTGTTTTGTTATAAAGACATGCAAGGCATTCTGGGCCGAAATGAACAGTGGTCGGCAGCACTCCATAGGCTACGTATTAATATGAATAGGTGTTTCTGTAAACCTAGGGACAATAAACAGCTATCTCTGTTACAAAAACGAGCTGGTAATCGCTCATTGAAGAGGGAACTATGATAAAAAGATTGTTTTTCTAAAAGCATTGAGTTGACGAAAGAATAAGCAAGCAATGTCACTTTAATGTTAAATAGCCTAGCTAGGTTGGCAACGTTGTATTACATTTCACTGAATACGTGTGAGCTTCACAAGTAAGGAAGGTGCAAATATTATGTAATTTATCATGGGAAACCTCCCGGGGCCGTCGCTACCCCCGCAATGCAATTGCTGGAAAATTCTATACAGGTCCTTTCTGACTACTGGCGTGCCTTTGACCAGGCCAAGGCTACAGAGCAGACGCTCACAAATTAATTGGGGGTTCAGAGTACATTTGAAAATGTTAGAGCACGGAGAGTGAAGCGAACTATCGGAAGATGAGCGCTTAACCGATGCAGAGAAATTCTTCAAAGTGCAGGTATTTAATGCAACTCTGGACATCATAATCAGTCAGCTCTCCCAACGATTTGCAAGTATGCGGGGAAACTTGTCATGTGTTTGAGTCTTTACGTCCTATGACCCTTCAACTCGCAGGTGATAATGAACTGCTTGAAAAGGCAAGACGTTTGTCAGACCATTATAGCAGGGACATTGCACCGACATTCCCAACACAACTCCTCTCATTCAGGTCTTGCTTTAAAGCAGAGATTTCACAGAAGTCATCTATTTTTCAACTTGCCAAAATGCTGGTGGTAGATTATGACAGTGTAACATCCACATTCGGGTAAGTGTGTACTGCTCTCATGTTGTTTCTGACATTGCCTGTTACTGTGGCAACAGCTGAGCGATCTTTTTCCAAACTCAAACTTATTAAGGAGCAGCATGGGGCAGGAGAGGCTCAGTGGGTTAGCTATCCTGTCCATTGAAAATACGAGAGCAAGAGCATTAAATATTGGGAACATCGTTAACGATTCAACGAAAGGCTCGTAAGATGGCCTTCTTCTAATGGCCTAATTCACGCATATTGGGGATTGTATGCATATGAATGATTTTATTTGGTTTCTGCACGGTTAAATAAGTTAGGCTACATTAAGTTTTGTTTCTGCGCAGTGCGAGTTTTTAAGCAAGCAACGCTTGCAGTTTCAGCAGAGGGTTGAAGAAGCGCATTGAGCGCATTGAGTGTTCCCATAATTCCATGCGAGTTGATGTTAATGCAGTAATATTAGATTACCATGGCCTGCAGGCTGTTAATAAAATTATTACTACTTCGGTGCCTCAGGCCCTTTTTATAAACAATTGAAGTCACCCTTAATGTGTATTGCATGTATCAGAGCTAATTCATCCTGGGCCAAATGATGTCGATATGGGCCCGTACAGTGCACTCGCACCTGCGCCCACCATTGGTTTGTTACGCCACTGCGTAATGCCATGGTGATTTGATATAAGATGCTTGAACTCGTAACTTCGTTACATGTAAGTTTTAGTTCTGTTATTATTTATTACTAACAAAATTCACGAAGCACTTTAGCCCTGAAAGTAGTAACTACTTCTGTTACAGTTTAAGGGAACTTGCATTGTAGGCATAACTAAGGGATGCAATAACACCACCAAGAACCAAAACTAGCCAACTCATTGTCAACATGTACATGAAATGTAAACTTTCAAATTAAAATGTTTTCTTTGCAAACGTAGGCATAGGCGTATGGTGACAGATTAATTTAATAATGCTGCTGTGTGAATCACGGTAAGCGTGAATGAAGTGGCCACTTCTTAATGGGACCCACTGTATGGAAGTGACTAAGTAAAATAGAGATGTTTTAAATAAGATAAGGTTAATCAGAATTCTACGATATGCCCGCTTGACAACGGCAGAGATAGAACTGGCCTTTGGCCATAGCAACCATCCATTTAGAACGACTGGCCTTCATAGCAACCAAAGATCTGAGCTGTGTTGCAATGTGAGGCAAAGTATAGAAAGGTGATGAAACATACAGAGACAGGTCAAGAAATATAGTGCAGTGTAGACAGTAGTATACAGTTGATTTACAGACGGTGGTTTAGATTAATATGAAGTATTCCTTTATTCTGAGATAGGCTCTCAAAACAACCCCAGGCTCACAAAACAATCCCAAACAGACATAAGGTCTTTATAGAGCAAATCTATATAGATTATTTGTCAAATAAACCAGTAAAACATAATTTGTGGGATGGAATATATAACATTCACACTCATAGCTCATATTTTTTTTAAATAAATCAGTGAAAAAGTATCCTGACAAACAAGCAGCTTTTTAATGCCTTGGTCATATTTCATCATTTCAATTCCTCTGTAGGTTACCTGATAGCCCAGTTTGAGAGGCGCAAGACGCGTGACATTATTTATTTTTTGCAGCCAATCACTGCTGTCATTTTATTTTATTGATTTGATCTCAGTCATAGAAGCTAAATTCGAAGGCAAGCCAAAGGTAAAATCCAACGAATCGCATTCAACCCGCAAGCCAATAGTTGAATAGCCCTCTCCTAGAGCTTTTGAGATATTGCCACTGCTCCAACATTGAAAGGCACTGTTACAATGCCTGGATCAAGCCAGGTTCAGCATAGCGTAGGCCTATGCCACTGTCCGCTCCCGTTGCTGACCGGACCAGGGCAAGCACACTTTCGCAGTTCCCGCCGGAAATGCAGTCTAGTTGATCTTACAAACGTCGGCGGCATTTCTCTGTCAATGTGTGTCGTTCTACATCCACTGGAGATCTCAATGTCTCTACGATCGCGTTCCATTTAGAAGATCTTATTTTGATTTTACAAACAGCGGCGTCAAGACACATTTGAGTTCTACATCTGAGAACTAGGATTTCCAGCACGTAGAACTCAAAGAACGCTTATGAGCGCTCATGCAATGTGTGCGTCCCTGCAGCAAGTGAAAGGTAACGTGGGCTACAACACTAGTTTAAACAACAACGTGGCTTCCTGTAACTATTATTGAAAACAGCATAGAAACTGCTAATCAATCTTTAAACTGACATTAATTAAGCTGGCTATATGCAACACAATTTATTCCTTTTGCATATGTTTGGGTAGGCCTAGACTTAAAACGTTTTTGAATTTGAGCTTACAGTTCTGTCATTATTCTGTGTCCTTTACATTTATACATATATATTAATAGTCCAGTGATACCTCGAAATTAGGCTGTTGTCTGTTAGGCAATTTATTGTAGCCTGCTAACCATATGCACAAAACATAATTTCTGAAATGATTTCTTCATTTATAACATGAGATATGTCTCCATGTAGGGTAGTGTCAAATAGTGAAGTGATAGCAGGTAGATAATATAGGCCTACATGTCACATGAGCCACACAAATGAGGGGCGCTGCTTATTCTGTCCCTCCCAAACTGCATTAAAATGGTGTATTTAGCAATCAGAAAATAAAAAAAAGTTTCGGGGGAGAAACTCCCGGATACCTGCCAATATAGTCCGCACCTCTCTCAGAAAATACTTACAACGTCCCTGCAGGGAGTTATTTATAATTTGGCCGGATTGTTTCACTTCCCTATCCCACAACCCCCACACTTTTAAAAAGCTTGATACGCCTCTGACTAGGTCTCCTATGGAGAAGCTTCGATGGGGCCTGTTCCACTTTTGGCGCTGTTGCATTAGGGGCAGGTATTCTTTTGCCCATCTTTTCCAGAATAGGTCACTTATATATTGCACTTGTTTCCAGCGCCTTCTTCCATAAGTTTCCTGCTTATCAAACAGACCAGGAGGCAGAATGGGCTTGCCCTTTAATAATAAAAGATGGTTTGGTGTTAATGCCTCAAGATCGTTCGGATCATCACTGGATGGCGTTATAGGTCTGTCGTTCAGCACAGCTTCGACCTCACAGAATATTGTACTGAGGGCTTCATCATCAACTATTTGCTGCTTGGTGACTGAACAAAGAATTCTTTTAACTTGCTGTATCAAACGTTCCCAGACGCCACCGTGGTGGGCTCCATGAGGTGGGTTAAAAGTCCACTTGATTCCATCCTGTCTGAGAGTGTTCTGGATTTTGTTTTGGTTCAGGTTTTGTAGTGCTTGTTTCAGCTCACGATTCGCACTTATGAAATTTGTTCCGTTATCTGATTTTATTTCTTTGACTTGTCCTCGCCTACAGATGAACCTTCTGATTGCATTGATGCAGGAATCTGTGTCAAGACTATGGGCCACTTCAAGATGGACAGCACGGCATGTTAGACATGAGAATATGACCCCATATCTTTTAACAGCATTCCTGCCTTTTTGGACCTCAATAGGTCCGAAGTAGTCCATTCCGACCAGAGTGAATGGAGGGAGGTCCATTGCAAGTCTTTCAGGCGGGAGGTCGGACATTTTCTGTTCCCCAGGCCTTTGATGAAGGCGGCGGCAGGTCATGCATTCCCTAATGATCTTTCTGGCTAGCGCGTTGGCATGAGGAATCCAAAACTGTCGGCGAAGAGAAGAGAGCATATGATTTCTCCCACCATGTCCAATCTTCTTATGTACATAGTGGAGAATAAGCTCAGAGATGTTGCTACTCTTCGGCAGGATGACAGGGTGTTTCGCCTCTTCTGGCAATGCAGCTTTGCTCAGTCGCCCGCCTATTCTTAGGACACCATCAACCATTGTAGGATCCAGCTTGTATAGATGACTAGACTTCTTTATGGGTTTTCCCGCAGTCAGGTTTGAAATTTCCTCAGGAAAGTATTGCTTTTGTACAAAACTGATTATTGCCTTTTCAGCCTTTTCAAGATCTGTCACTGAGAGGTAAGTCAACCTTTTCTTTTCATCCTTTGGTTTTTTATCTTTGGTATGTATGTCAACATGTATGTTTGTCTTAGTCTTTCCATCACATCTTTGTTTAAGTGTGTCTTTGAACTTTAAGATCCATGCAATTGCTCTTTTCAGGTCCATCCAGTTTGAAAAGTAAGACAACAGCTTGCTGGTGGGACAGGATTCCTTCATGGGCTGAACAGAAGTGGCATGAATGGAAACTTCCTGTTTTATCTCAGGATCATCCTCTGGAATGACATCCATGTTTTCCATTGTTCCTGGCCACTGCATGTCAGTAGAGAGAAATTCTGGCCCTTTGAACCAAGTTTGACATTGGAGAAAGGCTTTGGCTGACAAGCCACGTGAAGCTACATCAGCCGGGTTCTCCTTTGAACAGATGTGCCTCCATTGTTCCACCTTAGACAGAGAGTGAATGACAGAGATGCGATTTGCAACATATGTCTTAAATCTTCTGTTTCTATTTGCAATGTATTGCAGAACAGTCATGCTGTCTGACCAGAAGATGGGATCTGCCAGCATAAACTGTAACTCTCTTCTAAGCATCTGATCCAGACGCACAGCCAGAACAGCCGCAGCAAGCTCCATTCTGGGGATGGTGGTGCACTTAAGAGGTGCCACTCTGGCTTTTCCAAAGGCAAAGGACACACAGACTTCACCTTTGTTGTTTGTGAGCCGGAGGTAGGAAACGGCGCCATAGCCTACCTCGCTAGCATCACAAAAGTGGTGCAGCTGTGCGGATGTGAAGTGCCCAAAGCCTGATGGAAAGAAGCTTCGGTTGACACACCGTCCAGAAGATGAAGCGAGCCGATCCAAGTTTTCCAGATGTGAGCGATGTCGTGTGGGATTTTCTCATCCCATGTCAGCTTCAGTTTACATAAGCTTTGCACGATCTGCTTCGCCACAAGGGTGATAGGAGCCAGAAAACCCAGGGGGTCGTATATGGAACAGACAATGGACAGAATGCCCCTCCTGGTGATCTGGTGAGGCTTGATGGTTATGCTGAATGTAAAGCAATCTCTTGCCACGTCCCATTGAGCACCAAGAGCTCTCTCCATTGGCAGCTGTTCTTTGCTCAAGTCCAGTGTTCTTACTTCCTTTGCTCGATCTTTTTCAGGAATAGCAGAAAGAACAGTGCGGTCATTACTGATCCATTTGTTTAAATGGAAGCCCCCCTTTGCACACAACTCAGTGAGCTGCTGCAGTAACAAAGCCTGCTCTGTACCATTGACTGCTTTCAGGCAGTCGTCGACATAAAAGTTGTGGCGAACTGTGTTTATGACTTCTTCGGAGTACTGATTCTGGTTGTCGTCTGCTGTCTTAAGCAAGGCAAATGTTGCACAGCTAGGTGAGGAAACCGCGCCAAAGATATGCACGATCATTCTGTGCTCAACCAGATTCTTAGAGATGTCCCCGCCAGGCCACCAAAGAAATCGCAAGAAGTTGACATCTTCCTTTGCTACATGAACCTGGTGAAACATCCTTTCTACATCAGCAATGAAAGCAGTTGGACCTTGACGAAAGCGAAGTAGTACGCCAAGGAGCGTATTGGTCAAATCAGGACCTTGAAGAAGCTCTTTATTCAAAGAGGTTCCACCAAACACTGCAGCGCAGTCAAAAACCACACGCAATTTCCTTTTGCGTGGGTGGTAGACACCGTGATGTGGCAAGTACCACTGCTTGCCAGTTTCGGACAGCAGCTCACTTTGAGGAATGACTTCAGCATAGCCTTTTGCCATCATTTCATCCACAAATGCTTTGTATTCGGTAAAGAACTCTGTATGCTTTTCGAATCTCTTCAATAGATGTTGAGCTCTTTGTTGGGCTATTTGTTTGTTGTTGGGCATGCTCACATTGGCGTTACGAAAAGGAAGCTTCAAATGGTAATGACCATCTTTAAGTTCGGCAGAATCGGAGATGATTTTCAAAAACTGCTCATCCTCTTGTGACAATTCATTCTTTTCATCACAATGTTGTTCTGTGAAGTCATGGTTATATTGCTTTATCAACAGGCTTTCCAAGTTGGCAATTGAAGTTCTGTTTACATGAACACAAGTTTCATTTGTGTTTCCATCAGAGCCAAGTGGGCCATTGATAACCCAACCGAGCAGAGTTTTCACAGCGTAAGGTCCACTACCTATGCTGTTGACCATGTTCCAGGGTTCTAAAGCTCTTGGAGCATTGACTCCTATCAGCAGCCCAATGCCAGCATCGATAGGGGTGATGTCAACCTCCTTGAGGTACGACCATTTTCTTATATCTGCAAGTTTAGGAATGTTATTGTGTGTCACAGGAATGGATTTCTGTGTAAAGACATCAGGCAGTTTGAGAAATGTGTTACTGTCTAAAGCAGCTACTTCCAAGCCAGATATTTGATAGCTGGTTACAGGGTTTTCTTGGCCCATTGTTTTTAACAAGATCTCCGTTTTCTTTCCAGGGGCGTGAAGCTGTTTGGCCAACTCTTCTGTACAAAAGGTTGCCGAGCTTCCTGAATCTAAGAAGGCATAGATGTTAATGCACTTCGTTCCTTTTTCCAGTTTTACCTTGACAGGCACAATTGATAGAGCACACTCTCTCTTGCCGGCCCCAGTATCACTACCAGTTGCTAGAGAGAGAACTGCATCAGGGTTTATAGGCTCCCTATTGCTCTGGTACTGTATGTGCAGAATAGTTGGACATGCGTTTTTGACAATTTTTGCTTATGTGCCCTCCTTCCAGGCATCCAAAACACAGTCCTTTAGCTTTCAAGAACTCCACTTGGTTTGGCTTGAAACGTCTCACAAACATCCATAAAATGATTTTTACTGCAGAACATGCAGGTCTTTGTGTTCACATTTGAATCACTTTTATTTGTAGGTTGTTTGTTCATTTGCAAGTGCACTTTTGTTTGTCCAGGTGTTGACATTGGTAAAACAGCTGTAGCAAAATTACTTCCTTTATTAGATTTTAAGAAAGTTTTGGTCTGCCTTGATTCTGTGGTTTTGCTCAGTGGACTCTGAACTTCTCCAAAGATTGGATCCAACATTGCTCTGGACTGTTTATCAATAAAGCCAATTACATCCATGAAAGTTGGTCTTTGTTTGTGTTTGTCATAGATGTTACAAGCAACAGCTCTCCATCTATCACGAAGCTTGAATGGCAATTTTGACACAAGGATCTTTAAGTTGGTTGGTGTTTCAAGATCTGATACATAATCCATCTCTTGCATTGTATTGTGACAACTTTTCAGGAATATGACATATGACCTTTGTTACGACCCGGTGGGTCTTTGTGTGGTGGCTCCGCCCCTATTTGTGCTACTGCTATCTCGTCTGTCTCCTACAGGCTGCTGAGTACAGAGGTGACTCCTCCAGATGTTAATTGTCGTGGCCATAAGAGGGCCGGCTCTGGCATGATGTCGCTCTCTCACTCATTTCCCTGGCCTGCTCTGACGGGAGAGCTCGTTGGGAGCTGCCTCGACTCGCTGCCCTTCTGGGGATCTCGCCTCCTTCTGCGTCTCCGTCATATTATATTTAGTTTATTCATCTACCCCTAGACACACATTGCACAACACTTTACTTTTGTACCTAAACTGACATTCTCTACTTTTATGTTAATAAATATCATTTAAAACGTTACGCTAACGTGTGGTCTCCCCTATGTTGAGTCTGCCTTGAGCCAAGCGGTCTTAACACCTTAGACCAGATGCATCTTCTGCCTTGATGGCAGGCCATTTAAGTGCTTTGTCCAGAAATGCAGATGTTATTTTGATTTCATTTCCAAAATGCCACTCGAGTTGAGACTTGGCTTCATTGAACCCCTCTTCTGGTGGCAAATGAAAACAGCTGCGCACAAGATTCCTTGCTTCTCCATATGTGTATTGCTCCAGATAGTAAAGCCTTTGCTGCATGTTTTCAGTTTTAGTTTCAATCATTTGTTCGAAGGATTTGATGAATGATTTGAATTGAAGAGGATCTCCATGAAAAACAGAAAGTTGCCTCTGTGGAAGCTGGGACAGCGCTTGTTGTTTTAAAAGCAGTTCCGTGATTTCATTTTGTTTTTTCATAACAGCAACAAGAGAATCGTCATTTTTTGAGCAGGGGATTTCTTTGAGCGGTTCTTTCATTACGCTTCAGATTGGCATTTTTGTTTGAATAGAGAACGAGCTTTGCAGTTCTGGTTTGACCTCAGTTTGGGTATGTTTGGGTTCATTTGAGCTACTTTGGTCTGGAAATATTCTTTGCTTTGTTTGACGCTTTCGTGTTGTCGTTGGGATAACATATTCAGTTGACGTTCCAGACGGAGTTGTGAGCAAAATGTCGCATTCAGAAAGCGCTTGAATTCTCGCTTCTGCTTCAGCTATTCTAGTTTGAAGTTGAAGTTTTTCTTTTTTCGATTTTATTTGCAGCTCTTCCATCTCAAACTCAAACTGCTTATCCACAGACTGAGATCGCGCAACTAACACGGCACGTTGGACTCGCGCTTCTGAGAGCGCATCAGAGGCTTTGCTGCTCCGACTGGAGACTTTACTAGGAAGCTTTGCTGAGGCCTGCGAAATGCTGTCGTGTGGCGACACGGAATCAACACAAGCACCCTGTACCACATCAGTTTCTTCCTCAATTTCGTCTGCTTCTACTTCTTCGGCTTTCAGAAAAAACTCAACACCAGTCAGAAACTCCTTGAACTGCGACATTTTCGGCTTGTACCAGTCATTTTGATCATGTTCTCGCTCTTCGTCCGACAATAAAGATTGGACACTTTCTTGTAATTTCTCAAACTCCTGCAGATAACGAATAAAATCCCCAATTTGTTGTTCACATTCATCTTTTGTATC